>NC_090786.1:13305000-13505000 GCF_040054535.1 Antennarius striatus | reverse complement strand
CATCAAGCAATAATTTGTATTCTGCAAGATTCACATGACAATATCAGAGCATGATCAATATAGTGCTAATGTCTACCAGAAAAATTGAGAAGCAACAGGAGAAACGCTGTTTGATGAACACTTATGAAAGGTCTGTTAGGATACATCTGCTCATATTATGTTGATTTTGTCTCTAATAGGAAATGCTGTATATTATTGGGTTCTCAATTGGTAATCAATAACAAACTAATATGGTTGACGTCAGCAAGAAACAGTGAGGACTTTAACAGCTGTAAAAAGTATTGGATTATCTTTCTAACAACAAACATTACAGAAAAATCAATTGCCTCGTGTGACCTCACCTCAACTCTGTTAAAGCGTGGTTTGTTTTCAATAATTTTCATCACCATTGGCACCAACTACAGTAAAACAAGCAAACAAACAAACATCTAATTTGCACTTGCATGCTCATAACCTTGAGACAAACTACAGATGTTTAGCTTTCAGTGGGGTGACTTTTCTTACTTTTTTGATGCTGTCATCTTCCTGCTTCAAGCAGTTTGTGAAAAGAACATTCCTTACTCCGTTTTTTTCCAACATTTTGAGGATTGTCTGCAGCACAAATGATTTTCTGTCTGTGATTTGACAAAACTGATGATACGTGGATCTGCTAAACTAGCAGAGGACTTGCCGACCTGCTTTCTGGACAGATCAGCCAGGTCCATCTTATTAAGAATTAGCATATGTGGTCGAACATCTAGGGTCTCCTCAAACACAGGATTTCTTCCAGAGAAGGGGATTTGGTTAGTGGTAAAGGAAAGAAAAGCCAAACAATATAGGCTAGCTCCTAAGCGCTCCTAAGTGAATTTAAAATTGAATTTTATATCCAAGGATAGATTTTGGAATGCTCTAGTCAGCACCCCAGAAATAAGCTGCTCTCACTGTTATTCACATCTCTGAAGGTTTTCACCTGCAGTTGAAACTCAGGAGTAACAGACTGTTCCATATCTAGAAATGCACTGTATTCCTACATTATGTAGATAAATGAAGTTTGTTACTGCTGTCTTTGTGCCAATAAATTTGTTTAGACCTTTCAGATATTCTCATGTATTTTAAATGCAAAAATAAAGAGATGCCACACTTGACTCAAAGTACATTATTTTATTTACACAGGACAATGTTCTTTGTTGATTATATATTGATATAATCATTTCCCACAATGAAAACCATATATGAAATGAATAAAAAACCTTTCAGGCTACAAGCAAACAGTCACAACGTACAAATGGCTCAAATCAGTCTAACATTACTTGTCCCAGCTCTCCCTTCCTGAAAGCTCTTATGAAGTCATATGCTGCTGCTGTGTAGTTTGGCACAGTGATGGTGATGTTCCCTGAGGAGCAGATGAAAGAAAAACATCTATTGTAGGACTACTCTGAAAAACAAATACTGATGTGAACACAGTGCAGGCTCAATCACGAGAAATTATATATTCAGTGTTTTGTCATAGTGATGTACTATAGAACAGGATTAGCATGTTCTCACCTACTCCGGTAATGGCTTTGACCCGTTGAATTTTTTTGAGTTTTACAGCAATGTGTTTGAGTACATGCTGGATGTCATCACTGGGTTCATGGAGGTCATATTTCTCCACATAACTGTACAAAAACACACAATAAACAGTTACAGTAAATGGGAGCAAATGGGAGCAAAGTAACAATGTGAAAGATCATATTTCAGGGACAAAAATCACACCTGAACACCCCTAACTTGTTTAGAGAATAGAGTAAGTAGTCAGCCATTATGTCTTCACCCACTAAATGGTCCAGAATAGTTCCTGTGAAGAAAGAATGATATGCAACATTTATTCTTCATATTACAAAAATAAAGACAAATGTGGCACCGATTGCGGTGAATGACAGTAAGAGAATAATGATCAGTGCTCTGCTCACCGCATAAGGCCAACTTCATCCCAGTTTCAACATTGTCAATTTTAGGAGGCAAGACACCAGGTGTATCCAACAGAAACATTATGGGTCGATCACAAACCTGAAGAAAAACACTTCCACAAGTATTGTCCAGATTCCACCGATGAACAAACACAAACACATACGCACGTGCTCTATACCAACCTGAATTTTAGTCAGAACCGCTTTCGTTATACCTGGTTCCCCACCCACTCGAGATGCACGACCTGAAACAGGTGTTTAATTGCAATATTTCCAACCGAAATATTGATACAGTATTTCCAACCTTTCCTACACTTATCAGCTATACATACCTTTTTTTAAGTTTGTTCTTCTTAATGCATTGATGAGAGATGACTTTCCCACATTGGGCACCCCGATCACCATCAAGCAATAATTTGTATTCTGCAAGATTCACATGACAATATCAGAGCATGATCAATATAGTGCTAATGTCTACCAGAAAAATTGAGAAGCAACAGGAGAAACGCTGTTTGATGAACACTTATGAAAGGTCTGTTAGGATACATCTGCTCATATTATGTTGATTTTGTCTCTAATAGGAAATGCTGTATATTATTGGGTTCTCAATTGGTAATCAATAACAAACTAATATGGTTGACGTCAGCAAGAAACAGTGAGGACTTTAACAGCTGTAAAAAGTATTGGATTATCTTTCTAACAACAAACATTACAGAAAAATCAATTGCCTCGTGTGACCTCACCTCAACTCTGTTAAAGCGTGGTTTGTTTTCAATAATTTTCATCACCATTGGCACCAACTACAGTAAAACAAGCAAACAAACAAACATCTAATTTGCACTTGCATGCTCATAACCTTGAGACAAACTACAGATGTTTAGCTTTCAGTGGGGTGACTTTTCTTACTTTTTTGATGCTGTCATCTTCCTGCTTCAAGCAGTTTGTGAAAAGAACATTCCTTACTCCGTTTTTTTCCAACATTTTGAGGATTGTCTGCAGCACAAATGATTTTCTGTCTGTGATTTGACAAAACTGATGATACGTGGATCTGCTAAACTAGCAGAAGACTTGCTGACCTGCTTTCTGGACAGATCAGCCAGGTCCATCTTATTAAGAATTAGCATGTGTGGTCGAACATCTAGGGTCTCCTCAAACACAGGATTTCTTCCAGAGAAGGGGATTTGGTTAGTGGTAAAGGAAATAAAAGCCAAACAATATAGGCTAGCTCCTAAGCGCTCCTAAGTGAATTTAAAATTGAATTTTATATCTAAGGCTAGATTTTGGAATGCTGTAGTCAGCACCCCAGAAATAAGCTTAGCTCATGTGTCACTCTCACCCAACACATTTCAAGTAATCATTTTTATTTCATAATTACAATTATTTCTTTTGATTAGTCATTTTCTCAATGCTAGCAGACATAGATAATTAGCAGAATAGCTAATTAGCCAAATAAGTATTGCCAGATGTGTCGTTTGATTTGTTAGTACATTCTATTTACTACGTTCTAATATTACTGCAGTAGCCAAAAGGATATCCTGGCATCATGTATTTCAATGACGCAGTCCACACTCCTGAGGCTGGCTCTCATCTTCTTTAGCCCTGCAAACAGACCATAAATACACTCAGGGCTTCTTTACAACCATTTGTAATAGATAAAACACACATGTGACATATTCTGTGGACGTCTTGATGCAGTCACCTTTAGCCATGTGTCCTGGAAACCAGTGGGCCACTTTACGTTCACCGAAGTCGAACACTGTTCTGAAGGTTCCGGCGTTGCGGAGCGCCTGGAACAATTTCATGGTGGCTGTCTAACTAAATGTTCACACACCTGATTGTCATTTAACTTAGTAAAAGATTTATCTCGACAAACTAGCCACAGTCTTAGTGGGGTAACATGTTACAGGTGTGCTGCTGTTTACGTGCCGACTAGGAACAGACGCTAAGAACTATTGTTCCTCTTCAAAGAATAAGTTTTTGCATCTTGTAGACAAACGGATCATCTTGTGGTAAAATAATAATTTCACATGAGTCACAATACTCGATATAACACTTAAATTTTTGCTGAATATTTTGTAATACTGACATAACAGCCTGTAATGTCAATACAGCCAGGACTCGTTACATCGAGGGAGTCCCACGTCAGTGACTCCAGACGTCAACGTGTTTTTCACATGTGATGTTTTACAAAATTCAATTTTTGTCCGTACCCCGAAACTTCCAACTATTATTGCCTTTTGCTTTCAATCAGACAATTAAACCCAGATCTAAGTGGAAGTAAGTTTTTTTTATTAAAAAAAAAAAAATCTTAAAAATTATTTGCACACACCTAGGAAAATTAAGTAATTAAGTAAATTCAGTAATTAACCAACAACAGAGAACTTAAATCAATTAAAAATCAAATGAATATATTTATACCCAATGTTAATCAAAATATTTATTTTTAATAAACTTGTAAATTTTAAAAACTTGTCTGAGCTGGTGACTCGTCCAGTGTGTTCCCTGCCTCTTGCCCGTAGCCTGCTGGAAAAGCAGCGGAAGATGATTAAATTGTCTTCAAGAGAGGTGGATGGATGTTGTCTGACGAGATTCAGACAACATCCGTTTGGATTTCCCAGTTTGGGATAAGTAAAGTATATAACTATTTAGATTCTAAGTACCTACTCTCGGTCATGGTAAGTCTAAAGCAGCAGCGGTACAACACACCGATTAGTGGTAAATCACCCAGAGAAACACTCGTCAATTGTCACACATCCCAGCTGACGTAAACAAACAACAGCGACATAAAGTCGGTTACAGTCGTGAAACTAAAACAAAAATTGCAGCTAATGAGAGCTTCCCCCAATATTATAAATGTAAATAAAGATTAATGAGATCACACATCTTAACAAACAACATCATAACTGTTTAAAAGAAAAAAGAAAAAACCCCATAAAATTATACATTTGTTTAATCAACATTTTAAAGCCTGGAACTCATTAAAAAACAGTTTTAGAAAAAGAAAGAAAGATGTAATACAGTTTTATTTTTCATTTTGCTTTTCACTCAATAGTGTAGTTATCTTTGCCTTTAATTCATATACTGTATTCTCCTGTGGACACTGCACCAAGCTGACAGAGCCTTCTCCGTCAGTAATATCTGTCTGTTTTTCTTGATTTACTTTTGATTGTTTTTCATTCATTGTCACTTGTTTTTTCTCCAACTCTGGCATCTTTTTCAGAGGCATGACAATAATCAATCAAGCAATCAATTAATCAACCTTTACTTGTATGGCACTTAATCACTTTAATAGAAATTTCAAAGCGCTTTATCAGACAGAGAAACCCAACGGGACTCTCCATGCATAAGCGACAGCTTATGATTGCCCTGGAGGGTCTAACTAACTCCTCGCTCTCACTGTAGCTCGTGATGAGAATGTCGCGTGAGACACCCGAGCGGGATCAAAAAATAATGGTGATTTTTCCGGGTTCGAAATTTGAGTGGAAAAAAGGATAAATTGTCAATATTTTGTTGATGAAAGTGCATTTAAAGCTGTCAGGGACACACGCTGTCTGGCGAGCGTGCGTGCCTGCTAGAAAATGAGTGTCAAGGACGCACGCAAATGAGAACACTGCATTTTATATATCCCAGAATATTTCCTCCAGAAATCACACAACGAGCCTTTCCATCAGTAAAAAATTGAAGATTTTTCCTTTATGCAATTAATAAAATTATCACATCAGTCCCAATTATTTACAAGTGACTGACGAAAATTAAAAAAAACACCCCTCAATACTTCTTTAAAGCTGTGATTTGTGCTTCATGGATTGAGTGGTAGAGGAGTAGTAAGAGATGAGTCTATCAGCTTCTCTCCATCCACTCAGAAGAGCTCCATGGACGGTGGAGTAGTAGTTGGGATGCGTGGCCTCTCCAGCGAACAACACCTGCAGAGGCTGCAACATACAACAGCAGTTCAATGAGAGAAGTTATGGTCAACATCACGATTTATGAGATAGCCTTTCCATAATGTGAACACAACATCTTTGCACCTTTGCTTGTGAGCCTTCTGTTGGCAGGGGCTCCATCAAGTTCTCCATGTCCATCTCTGAGGAGCCTTTTGCAGGGAAAGAGTAGGATCCACATGTCCAAGGCTGATGAAACCATTGGGAGCGCAGGATTCTCCTTGGGGTTATGATAGGGTTCCCTACCCACACACAAACACACACAGTCTAGTACTCTCAAGGTTTGATCCAAAATGCCCAAAGCTAAAGTCCATCCAGTGTTTGTGATGGAATTACACTCACCTGTGAACCTGCGGATGAGTTGTGTGACGCTTTGCATGACCTCCTGTTCAGGCAGCGTCTCCATGTACTCTGACTCATGTCCAGCAATCCAGCCACACAAAACATGACCATACCTAAAGGATAAAGCTACAGTGAGGGTTTGTTTGAAAAAACAGTAACAAGCATCAGCTTTTACATTTGTTTTTGTGTTTACTAACCTTTCAGTGGGTTTGAGCACCATAAAGCCAATCAACTTCCTTAACCAGGATCTCTGTATATCTTCGACAGAATCCACCAAGGCATCCTGGATCATGACAAAATATAAAATAAAATATTACTCTAAACTAGAGCTTAAAGTAATCTGTTAAATCTGGTCAAAGTATATTAACCACTGGTCTGTGAAAACAAGGAAGAAGGAATTTCTGGTGACACAAGTACAGCGACATAAATATTTCATTGTTCTCCCTGGAAAGATATTCAGGTGGGTGACTGACTTCACAACCAACGCTCCACAATTATTTTACAAGGTAAAAATGACTGACTCCAAATATCTGTATCATAACACACATTTCATCAGACTTTCTAAACTCTAGACAGAACTCACTGTGCTGTGCAAAGGTATTCCAGAAGGATCCCTATTCAAGTGCCAATAAGTCATTGTGAAGGCATGATGCTCTATGTCACTCCTAGTCTTCAATGTCATTTTGATGTAGTAACTATTTTCTTTTTCCTGAGATGCACTGCGTTAGAGTGCACAAATCAACACATATCCCAATTCATTCATTCATTCGTTCGTTCATTCATTCGTACATTCAGTCATTCATCTCTGAGTAAAGATCATATACACTGATATAGCCGTTAGGTAAATTCATCACCACTTATTTCAGCATTTATGTCAGCCATATTAACATCATAAGTAAATTCTGGTCATTTGTTTTGATTGAATAGTTATTTTGAGAACCAAAAATTAATTTTAGCATCTAACAGTTAATAAAAAATTGTATATGCTATCTACACGTCTCACCTCATCTTCCCATAAAAAGTAGATAGCGTCACAGTTAGGATCCCACCACGGTGAATCAAACTCCACAAATATTTTATTGTTTGTTCCAAATCCCAGTCTCTGGATAGCGTTGTGCTTGTGTAGAGGAAGAGGAGGACGGAACATGGTCGATGAATGCTTCTTAAGGAATCCTGATTCAACACAACAATGACAAAGTAAAAACAGTGGAAAAACTTGAATATGTTACATTAGGACTCAGAGGCAAAACTTGACAGGACAGGTCTGACAGGAGCAGTCATATATACAGTATACATACATACATACATACATACATACTGTACATACATACATACATACATACATACATACATACAGACAGACAGACATACATAAATTAAAAATAGCATTTTGTATCACATTTAATGAATAGCTTCCAGGTCCGAAAGGAGCACAACATTCATTTTCCAAACAACAACATTCCTTACACATACAAACATGCATGTTTTATCTTAGGATTCTGAAGTATGAAAAATATATACAAACTAAAATAGAAGTAAACACAGCAAGTATAAAATACGTTTTTATGTAATTATATGCCTCTCCAAGGAACCATCACCTTATCGTGGTGGAGAAGTTTGTGTGCCCTAAGGATCCTGGGAGCTATGTTGTCGGGAGTCTTGTACTCCTGGTAGGGTCACCCAAGGCAAACAGGTCTCAGGTGAAGGGCCAGACAAAGAATGGTTCATAAGATCCCATAAAAAATCAGAAAGGGAAAAATGTGATCCTGCCCGGAGGAAGCCCAGGGCCCACGTCTGGAGCCAGGCCTGGACGGAGGGCCCATCAGCAAGCGCCTGGTGGCCGGGTCTGCCACAGGGCCCGGCCGGGCTCAGCACGAAAAAGCAACGTGGATTCTTCTCACCCCTGTGGAGCCACCACCCACAGGGCAGACCGATGGGGTGTGGTGCGCTGCCATATGGGTGGCAGTGACGACAGGGGGTCACGACGGACCAGACCCGGGCAGCAAAAGCTGGCTTTAGGGACGTGGAATGTCACCTCACTGGCAGGGAAGGAGCCGGAGCTTGTGTTGGAGGTAGAGCGTTACCAGTTGGATCTGGTGGGGCTTACCTCCACGCATAGCCTCGGTTCTGGATCCAAACTCCTGGATAGGGTTGGACCTTGTTTTACTCCGGAGTTGCGTCAGGCGTGAGGCGCAGGGCGGGTGTGGGGATACTCACAAGCCCCCGGCTGAGTGCCGCTGTGTTGGAGTTTACCCCGGTGGATGAGAGGGTCGCTTCCCTATGCCTTAAGGCTGTGGGGGGGGAAACTCTGACTGTTATTTGTGCATACACATCAAATATCAGTTTAGAGTATTCGGCCTTCTTGGGGTCCCTAAATGGGGTCCCTGATGGGATCCCTGCAGGGGAGTCCATTGTTCTCCTGGGGGACTTCAATGCACACATCGGCAATGATGGAGACACTTGGAGGGGCGTGATTGGGAGGAATGGCTTCCCTGATCTAAACCCGAGTGGTGCTATGTTGTTGGACTTCTGTGCTAGTCACGGATTGCTTATAACTAACACCATGTTCGAACACAAGGATGCTCATAAGTGTACCTGATACCAGAGCACCCTGGGTCGGAGGTCAATGATTGATCTTGTGATTGTATCATCTGACCTCCGACCGTGTGTTTTGGACACTCAGGTGAAGAGAGGGGCAGAGCTGTCAAATGATCACCACCTGGTGGTGAGTTGGGTCCGTTGGCGGAGGAAACCTTTGGATAGACCTTGTAAGCCCAAACGAGTGGTGCGGGTAAACTGGGAACATCTGGAGGAGGACTCGGTCTGCGAGGCCTTCAATTCGCACCTCCAAAGGAGCTTCTCGTGCATCCCTGTGGAGGCTGGGGGCATTGAACCTGAATGGTCGATGTTCAAAGCTTCCATTACTGAGAGCTGTGGTCTCGAGGTCTTGGGTGCCTCAAGGGGCGGTAACCCTCGAACACCATGGTGGACCCCGGTGGTCAGGGAAGCCGTCTGACTGAATAAGGAGGCCTTCAGGGGCATGTTGTCCCTGGGGACTCCTAAAGCAAGTTGCAGGGTACCGACGGGCCAAAAGGACTGCTGCCTCGGCTGTGATGGAGGCAAAACAGAGGGTGTGGGAGGAGTTCGGAGAGGCCATGGAGAAGGAGTATCAGAGAGTACCAAAGTTGTTCTGGAGGACTGTCCGACACCTCAGGAGGGGGAAATGGGGGACCATCCAAGCTGTATACAGCAAAGATGGGACACTGTTGACTTCGACTGAAGAGGTTGTCGGTCGGTGGAAGGAACACTTTGAGGAACTCCTGGTCCAACTACCCCAACTGACCTGTCCTCTGTTGTAGAGGCAGAGCTGGAGGATGATGGGGGATTCGAGTCAATCTCTCAGGGCGAAGTCACCGAGGTAGTTAAACAACTTCACGGTGGCAAAACCCCGGGTGTTGACAAGATTCGCCCGGAAATGCTGAAGGCTCTGGGTGTTGAGGGGCTGTCATGGATGACACGCCTCTTTAACATTGTGTGGAAGTCTGGGACAGAGCCGAAAGAGTGGCAGACTGGGGTGGTGGTTACCCCTTTTTAAAAAGGGGGACCAGAGGGTGTGTGCCAACTACAGTGGCATCACACTCCTCAGCCTCCCTGGGAAAGTTTACTCCAAGGTGCTGGAAAGGAGGGCCCGGCCAATTGTCGAACCTCAGATTGAGGAGGAACAATGTGGGTTCCGTCTTGGTCGTGGAACAATGGACCAGCTTTTTACTCTCACAGGGATCCTAGAGGGGGCTTGGGAGTATGCCCATCCAGTCTATGTATTTTGTGGACTTGGAGAAGGCGTACGACCGGGTCCCCAGGGATATAATGTGGGAAGTACTGCGGGAGTATGGGGTGAGGGGGCCTCTCCTCAGGGCCATCCAATCCCTGTACGCCCAAAGTGAGAGCTGCATTCAGGTTCTCGGCAGTAAGTCGAACTTGTTCCGAGTAGCTGTTGGCCTTCGTCCAGGGCTGCGCTTTATCACCCATTCTGTTCGTGATTTTTATGGACATCGAGGATATTGAGGCGTAGTCGTGGTGAGGAGGCTTTACAGTTTGGTGGCTGCTTTTTGCAGATGATGTGGTCCTGTTTGCCTGTAACCTGCAGCACTCACTGGTCCGGTTTGCAGCCGAGTGTGAAGCGGCCGGGATGAGGATTAGCACCTCCAAATCTGAGGCCATGGTCCTCAGCAGGAAACCGGAGGACAGCCTTCTCCGAGTGGGGAATGAGGTCCTTCCACAAGTGAAGGACTTTAAGTATCTTGGGGTCCTGTTCCCGAGTGAGGGAACAATGGAACATGAGATTGGATGGAGAATTGGAGCAGCAGGAGCGGTATTGCAGTCGCTTTACCGCACTGTTGTCACAAAGAGGGAGCTAAGCCGAGAGGCAAAGCTTTCCAACTATCGTTCAATCTTTGTTCCTACCCTCACCTTTGGTCGTGAGCGATGGGTCATGACTGAAAGAACGAGATCGCGGATACAAGCGGCTGAAATGGGCTTTCTCAAGCGGATAGCTGGTGTCTCCCTTAGAGATAAGGTGAGAAACACTGCTGTTCGCAAGGGGCTCAGAGTAGAGCCGCTGCTCCTTCGCGTGGAAAGGAGTCAGTTGAGGTGGTTTGGGTATCTGGTGCGGATGCCTCCGGGACGCCTCCCTAGGGAGGTATTTCTGGCATGTCCAGCTGCGAGGAGACCTCGGGGCAGACCCAGGACCATTATATCTCAACACTGGCCTGGGAACGCCTTGGGATCACCCAGTCAGAGCTGGTGGATGTGGCCGGGGAAAGGGAAGTTTGGGGCTCCCTGTTGAAGTTGCAGCCCCCGCAACCCAACTACGGATAAGTGGTGGAAGATGGATGGATGGTAACTATATGCAACTACGTAGCTAATTTTATTTAGTGAATAGCTTCAGGTAATCAAACAGAATTTTTTTTACGTTAAATATTCTACACACCATTGATCGATCACTTAAGTGTTCACTTATTTTGCCTATAATGTTTTTCTGATGATCAAGCTTTCCCATGTGCACGGTGGAGTTAGTTTAAAAAAGAAAACAAGTAAAAAGTCAGGACTTGTCTGTTCAACAGCTTCCACATTTCATGACTGGCAGTAAAACTAGTTTGGGTAAAAGCGTTTGCTCCTACCTAGAGGTACTGTGATAATAACGTGATCAGCTGAGAGCCTCTCTCCAGTGTCGCATTCAAGGATCACATCGTTCTTGCTCTGCTCCGTGTTGTTCCAGTGGACACAGCGGACAGGGGTTTTGTAGGTCACCAAATTTCCGGGGAGCTCCAACATCAACTTTTTGACTAAACCTTCATAGCCACTGGGTGATAAAGAAAATGACTGAGTCACACTGTTTACCATGCAAGTACAGTACATGCAAATGATATTAATGACAGACTATGTATGCCTGCAGTATCAGGTTGATAGGCAGCTGTGTCTCACAGGTAGAGCTATTAATCCATGTGTCTGGTCCCTCAGTAACGTAGGTGTGTACTAGTATTTAGCGACACACTGCTAAGTAAAGTATTATTATGAAATAAAACATAGACTCTCTTTAATTATGCCCTGGAAACAAAGCTGAGACGGACAAAATGTGCCACTTCAAAATATGGAAACCTAGAAATGGAAAGGATTCCCCAAATTGTTTGTACAAATGAACATTAAAAAATATTAAACATTTTTTGAGATATGGTCTGTATAATCCTGTATCCTTACTTTGTTTGTGGAAAAGGATGAAACAGGGCATCCTTTTTGTGATGGTGCAACAACAGTTTTACCTTTCTTTAATGTAAATATAAGAAATAAGGTTCAGTCCAATTAATTAGTGAAGTAATTGCTAGTAGCTGCAATGCACGTATGCACTGTTTGGAGTACGCACCCAGGGAACGTACAGTCTCTTCCAGGCAGAATCTTGTATTGGTCTCGGGCCATTATGTTGATCTCATCCATAGTAGCACATCCATTATTACAACATTCATACTTCATCAAGACACTGATGGCACACAGTCGCAGAGATCTGGTGGTGGCATCAATACCTTTCCACTTCTTTTCTGCTCGTTGATGTATCTGCGCCAGACAACAAGTGACAAGAGATCCTGTCTTCCATCATTTAGAAGTAGTCATTATTATTATTCAGTCAAAAGAGATGTACCTCTGACCGTATGAACTCTATCAGGCTGCTGGGGGGTTTTCCTGCTTTGCTCAGAATTTCTGTTGCTTCATCCAGAACGTTAAAAAAAATCTCCACAGCAGGAAGGATCACTTCATGATCCAGCTTCTGGCCTGCACAAGTCAGACAACACACAGAACACCAATATAACTTCATTCACTCACTGCAGCGATGATGCAACTTCGTACTGACTACATGTGCCATGAAATATTGTAATATAAACTGTCATAATTTCTTGTTCTCATAATATTTCAGTCTATTCTATTTATTTGATGGTTTAATACTCTTGTTTTTCCTCACAATCTGTACTTTGGTTCAAACAGGAATTTGTGTAAATCATTAGTATATGTAAAATAAAATACTTATGTGCATTTGTGCATATCTGTAACCATATTATATTTGACTAGCTGTGAGTGGTCTGTCATTTGGGCAACAAGAAACTTGTCTTATGCCAGCTGCTAGGCTGGTAAAAGACAGAAATGACCCCTTAGACTTTGTATTATAACCTATTACTGCCCTTCTGTCATTGTGTTTTGAAAAAATGAAAAAGAATTCTATGATGGCAGAACTCACTGTAGCTGTTTTTTTACATTTGCAATCATCCCATCCAAACATTTTTAGCAAATGAAACAAAACCAACCAGTCAGTGCGTTTGAGGCTCTTTAACTAATTTTTATATTGTATTTCCTTTTATTTATTGGTGTTTAATGTTTTTGAGTGTTTACTGTTTTTGAAGTTTCATCTAATGAAAAATTGTAAAATGTTTTAAATGTTCTGAATGTGATTGAAGTTTTTGTGCAAAAAATATTCTTCTTCTTCTGACGCACTTTAGTGCTTTCATCGAATATAAAATTGTAAAATGTTTGAATGTGATTAAAGTGTTTTTGCAAATTTAAAAAAAAACAAACAAACAACAACAACAACATTGCTCGATTTTCAAGCGTGGCTACCAGAACTTGTGAGGACGCTGGGAACCCATTGGGGAACTCCACTAAAGTCCATGGCCTGGTTCTCTGGTGTGAGGGCCGCTGGATCCAGCAGACCATACTGTGAAGCCAAACAGAACACTGGGTTCTCCTTGGATGGTCCATGAATCCAGTTAGCCCCTATTTCAACAATGTTATCACCTGTAAAATAAACACATTATTATTATTATTATTATTGTTATTATTATAAGATGATTTATAACTAAGGAGCCGAACAGAACACACACACACGCAGACACACACGGCGCGGTGTACATTGCCCCGTTACCATTACGTCTCGGAAAATTACGCCTTTTCACTTTCCTATTGAACATTAGAAGAAAAGGAAAACACATCGCAAAACTTCCTCATGTGGGAAAGACAAACTGGTTTCCGTCAGAAAACGCGTCTTTCGGTCAGTTTCTCACCCAGTCTGCCGGTGTGGATTCTCCCCCCGCTTCTCGCCGTCGCTTCAAGGATCTGGACATGTCGAAATCCAGCCTGATAGAGTCGGTGTGCGGCTGCCACACCTGCGATCCCGCATCCTACGATACATATTTTAGCATCCATGTTTTAAGACTTGACTGGCTCCTCTTAAAATCACACCAAGTACTGCGACCTCACAACAGAACACGGCTTCTCGTATCGACGTGAGTTTCCACTGGTGAGTTTCCAATAGTGAGGTTTTGCACAGGACTGTTGGTGCCCAGTAGGTGGCGGTAGAGTTCCCGAAAGCCGTTTAAACTTTAAAGTTTAAAGGAGCCTTGTTTAAAGGTCCCATATTATGCTTTTTATTAATATCGCTGGTATTATTTTGCATTCATATTGCTGTGTCCTGTTATACTGTTTAGGCTACACAGTATTTGAATGCATGCACTACTGTTTTGCACCACATGGTGTCACTGTGGGAAGTCTGCCTGTATGGGTTATATGGGATGACGTGAAGAAGCGAAAGAAAAAATGAGAGATACAGCATGCGATGACGTGCAGCGATGTTAACACGACAACAAAGAATTGTGGATTGAAATAGAATTCATGTCTACAGTCCCTTCATTCTAACCGTCCACCACTACACACATGAACGCTAAAAAATAGACCTATAGACATCAAGAAGCATGAACTTCGTAAATAACACTAAATTATGGCTTCTATACAAAAAAATAAATAAAACAAGAAGAATATAGGGGGGGGGGGCAGTATGTACCTCTGTGATGATTTGTAAGTTGTTTCACTGTAGCACTGAAATAATCATATAATTAAGTCTTGCATAATAAATGTGTTGTTACAAGGCAGGTATTAATATTTTAGAAATAAAATCAAACAACTCTCACACAACTTCACTACTTTCGGGATGATTTTCAAGGAAAGGAATCCATCATAGAGGCCACTATAATTGAAGATGTTGTTGTCATCCCATATAACCCATACAGGCAGATTCCCAAAGAAACAGTCCGTTCATAAATGTTATAAATGTAATTTAGTAAGACTATATAATCTTTCTACATAGTTATAAATGGTGGTAAAGATCTATGTGTGTGTCTGTATAATTTGAAGGAAAGGCCGGAAAACCTGGTCCTGGAGGACGGCTGACCTCGTGGCCTTTCGGCGTATTCGTTGATCTTGAACTAGGACAATTTCTTTTCGAAGTTAAATAAACAGGACAAAAACCAAGTTAAGTTGCAAAAACACAAAGTACTTTATTTACAGAAATTTCTGGGCACAGAGACTTACAGGAAAGAAACTCCAAGCTGTGTGCAAAGAGCCATAATTTACATACAATATTTATACCCTTTCTAGTAGGTGTTCACATGGGATGATCTAACTCTCATCCTATCAGAAGATGCCACCACAAGATGGTCTCCATTTTCCCACATTGTGGCAAATATTACATGTTCTGGGGAGGCTCACTCTACTATCTCGCAGCTGCAGGATCCACTCAAGGACATGCTGGCAGAATCACATAATTCTTCAGTCAGAGGTCACATTTAGGATGTTGTGAGTTATTGTGTTATCTGCAAGGCAAAGATGGTTTAACAGGCACACTAATTAAAAAGTGGTGATTTACAATAGTGAATTATAAGATGTGATTCAAAGTGTTAAAAATGGTGCAGTTGTAATGCAAAGTGTCAAAAATGGTGCATTAACATATATGTACAGCATCATTCCCCCTTTTGAACTCAAAAGAGTTCAACCACGAACCTTATTCCAAAATACCAGCAGGGTCGGGGTACCACAATACATCCAACAGTTGATTTAATTATTATTCCCATCTTACTGACGATATGAGAGGGAGGTCTTGCACCTTTTCCTCTGGGTTGAACTGGCCCGGAACGCTGGTTGAGGGCGTTGCTCTTGATCGCTGCTCCGTGACCGCTGGGGTCTCTTCAGGAACTTGGGTCAGTCACCTGGGTGACTGCCTGAACCCGGGATGGAGACACAGGACTGGATGATAGCCTGTGCTACCTCCAACCCACCACACGCTGTCCTCAGTTGGAGCCGATGCTCGACGTCCTCACTGGGGACCGATGTTCGGTGGTCGTCACCACCTTTAGCAGCTTTCTGGTTGTGGAGGAGGGAGAGCGACTCCCGTTGAGGTCTTTGCAAGCCTGGTGGACGTCAGATAAAACCAGTTGTCCCCCTTTCCTAGCAAACGGACTGCAGTTCCCGTTCGCTCAGTGACTTGGTAGGGACCTGTCCACCTAGGTTCAGACCATTTCCTTTTAAATACCCTCAGCCATACACATTCACACACATTCATGCATTTCGGGAGCTTCTCATGCGGATCTGTCAAGTGAGAAAAATTGATGGTTAGTTCTTGGAGGCCTTTTGGGCCTTGGATCGTTGGGTCAGGTTCCAGTGGAGCTGTTGGAGCTGGAAAAGGTCTGTTAGTGTGAGCCTGGAATGGAGTCCAGCCTGTGGAGGAATTCAATGACATGCGGACATTCATTAGGGCTACTGGTAGGGCTTGTAGCCAATTCATCGAGGTGGAGGCCAAAGCCTTGGCCATCTTTTCCTTGATGTTTCTGTTCATTCTCTCAACCTTTCCCTGAGACTGTGGATGGTACACAGAACCAAAAGTGTGTTTCAGACCCAACATGTGTTCAACCTGTTGAAGATGTTTGTTTTTGAAATGAGTTCCATTATCAGATTGGATTTTCCTCGGAAACCCATGAGTTGGAATATAATGATTCACAAGATGTTTCACAACAGAAGCAGCTGTTTCTGCTCTGCAGGGATAAGCTTCTGGCCACCCTGAAAATGAGTCCACTATCACCAACAGATAGCGGTAACCTAACACCGACTTAATCATGTCAGTGAAATCCATTGAAATCACCTGACCAGGCGCTGTTACTTCCTGATCCTGCACCCCTGGAGGTGGTTTGGTCGTTGGCAGACAATTATGTTTGTTGCAAACGCTGCAGTCCTGCAGTTCACTTTTAACTATTGTTCTCATGAACGGATGTCACCAGTCACGGAGTCGTCTCAGTGTTTCATCTGTGCCTATGTGACATGGTCCTTGGGCTTCTTGAATTCATTCATTCATTCATTTTCCAACCCGCTTAATCCGCTAACGCAGGTCGCGGGGTAGCCAGTGCCTATCCCGGCAGTCTCAGGGCGTGAGGCGGGGGACACTCCGGGCACGACGCCAGTGTACCGCGGAGCCACATACAAACAAACAAACAAACAACCATTCACACACACACACACTCCTATGGTCAATTTGGGACCGGCCAATCAACCTGAAGCGCATGCTTTTGGAGGTGGGAGGAAGCCGGAGAACCCGGAGAAAACCCACGCAGACACGGGGAGAGCATGCGAACTCCGCACAGAGCAGGACTCGAACCTGGGTCCGCCGTGTTGTGAGGCAGCAGCGCTAACCACTGCGCCGCTTCTTGAATTAAAGTTTTCAATTGTTTTTGAGGCGGAAATGGCTTACCTTCTTTTCTCCAAATTCCTTCTTTATCTTTCTCACCCCCTTTGGACCTCTACACACTTTTTCCCTCTGGGCTTGCTTGCACCTGCCACTCTCGGATTACATCATTTGTTATTTTATTATTAGATTCTGCTTCACTCACCAAAAGTTGAAGTGCTGGCCGATATCCTGCCACCTTTTTAGCTGCTGCATCTGCAGCATCATTTCCTTGTGCCACAAAATCCTTTTTCTTTGAATGTCCTTGACATTTGATTACTGCTACTTCTCGTGGTAGTATTAGCATTTCCTGGAGATACATTACGTCATCCAGGTGCTTGATTGGACTACCAGAAGCTGTCTGGAAGTCATTTCTTTGCCATTCTATTAGAGCAGTATGTGCAACAAGATGAGAATAAGCTGAATCAGTGAAGATGTTTACAGTTCATCCAGCAGCATACTTTAACGCTTCTGCTACTGCAACTATTTCAGCTCTCTGTGCTGACTGTGGTCCATCAAGTCTTTCTTGTTTGAATTCTGTGAAATTGTCATCTTGGTATTGGACAACAGCATAGCCTGATTGCAGGCTGTCAATACCTTTGAAACAACATCCGTCTGTGAACAGTACAAGTCAGGGTCTGTCAGTGGTTGCTCATACAAGTCTTCTCTTGGTTTTCTGTCTTTCTGAATTCTTTCTGTGCAGTAATGTGGTTCTCCTTCAATCAGTCCTTCTGCCATGTTGATTCCACTGTGGACAAAGACGATGTGTGGTTGAGTGAGGGCTGCTTCAGTTTTCCTTTGTCGTCCCCCTGTCATGAAGAGTTGACTTGTGATGTACTGAATGGTGTCATGTCCAGTCCTGATTGTCAATGGATGATGTAGCACCGTATGTGCAGTTTTCTGAACTATTCTAGCGAGGGCTGATGCGAAAGACGAACATGGAATTTGACGTTTTTCATAGTTGTCCAATGGAGTTGAAACATACATGCAAACATTCCGTTCTCCACTATCCCCCTTCTGAAAAAGCACAGCAGAAATGCTGGATGCTTTTTCAGCAACATCCAGAAAGAACATCCGATCATATCTGGGGATAGCGAGTGAGGCTGCAGACGAAAGGCAGCATTTGAGGTGTGAGAAGGCTGCCTCAGCAGCAGGGGTCCAGTCCAACGTGGCAGTAAGGTTTCGCATGCCAACAAGGTTGACCATAGCACGAAGAGGTTGTGTGCAGTCAGAGAAATCAGGAATGTGATGACGAGAGTAATTGCAAAGACCAAGGAATGCCAGGATCTGCTTGACATTGAGTGGTTTGGGAGAGTGCAGAATGTCTTCTTTGTGAGAAGGCCAGAGACCCGTTCCCAGCCGGGAAACACAACGGCCTAAGAAAGAAACTTGAGTCCTGGCTATTTGAAGTTAAGCCTTAGAAACTTTCAGCCCAACCTCATGCAGCCGCAGGAGGAGGGAATGTGTGGCAGTCAGACAGGCTTGTTCCAAGGGAGCAGCCAGAAGGAGGTCATCAACATATTGAACCAAAAGAACACCAGGTGGAAGGGACAATGGACGAAGGAGGTCTCTCAAATAGGCATTGAAAAGTCCAGGTGACAAGACCAAGCTTTGAGGCAATCGATCATAAGAGTATCTCTTGTTGTTCCAGGTGAAGGCAAAACAAGGTCTCATTGACGGATGGAGAGGAATGCTGAAGAAAGCATTTGCAAGATCAATTACCGTGAAATAAGTATGAGTAGGAGACAATTGAGACAGTGCAGCATGTGGATTCGGAACTGGAAGAGTGGGAGTGGTGACAGCAGCATTAATAGCTCTCAAATCATGAACCATCCTAAATTTTCCTGTGTCCTTTTTCTCAGCAGGCAGGATGGGAGTGTTAAAAGAAGAATGTGGTATTTCGACAATGACACCAGCTTTTATCAGCCCGTCAAGGGTGTCTGTGATTCCCAATCGACCTTTTTCCTTTGTGGGATACTGTGGTATCCAAATAGGACCTGGGGTCATGTCAAACGTTACAGGGGCAACATTACAAAGGCCCACATCTGTAGGACCTTGGGTCCAAAGTGCTGGAGGAAGTGATGCCAAAAGATCAATAGCAGCATCACTATCGGTGGTTTTTCTGCCGTGGTGTCTTTCCCAAAGTCAGTGCTCAAGAATAGAGGGAATCAAAAATTCCGGAGAGCTGATGCGATATGCATCAAGCGATGGTGAAAACCACAAATCAGAATGAAGAGTCGACATCCAATCAGAGGCCTCCACGCAGGCTTTGACGAAAGGGCCCAAGTCTTTCTGTGTATGTTTGGGAGAGACAGCCAAAGAGATATGGGGAACACAAGGAGGCATGGATGGATCAGCAGGATCTGCCATCCGATACCAATCCAGCTGTTCCGGCGTCAAAGAGACGGACCAGGCAACACCCTGGCCTCCGACAAAAAGATCATGAACCTTTAGTTCCCAAAGAGAGCCATCCACCTCTCGGAAAGCTTCCTGGAATACAGAGTCATCATGTCTGTCATAGTACAAGGTGCAATGCAACGAGTCAGACCCAGCAAGTTAGCTGGACAAGAAGGAGCCAAAATAAATGAATGTGAAAGTCTTTGGTTGTTAACATCAACAACCATTGACAAAGTCATATGCAGGGAAATTTCTTCACCCTTGAACCCAACAAGTGGTATCACGTTATCAGTGACATAGACGCCAGGAGGAAGCTGGTGGAGAGTTGAAAAACGAGCTCCGGTATCAACCATAAAGGGAATGGACACTCCTCCTACCGTCATGGTGATCATAGGCTCCTGCATGCCTATGTCTGTGGGTTCAGGGCATCTTCATTGCGGATACTGTCCACCAGGGGGCAGGTACTGTTGGTTGTGCACCTGCTGTCCACGAGGTGGCGGCAGAGAACGTCGAGGGTGGGGACCTCTTGGTTGCTATCTTGATTGTTGCTAGTTGGCAGGTCCGGCACGAGGGGGCATGCGTCGTCCACGACCACGCCCTTGGTTGAAAAATCCGCCTTTGTGAGGGCAGTCACGTGCCCAGTGACCTGAATTGCCACAGAAAAAACAGACTCCATATTGGTCGATCACCCCACCCCAAGACTGGCCCCCAGACTGGTACATCACCATGTCCGGATTGGCAGACAGAGGACTGGCTGCAGGGATGGAGGAACGCTCCTCTTGTGCTTTGATACCCTGCAATTGCATGTTAGTCAATTGTGAGACTGCGGTTTTTTGTTTTTCTACCTTTGACTCTTTGTCTTTAGCATGTCTCCTCAGGTGATGTTTGAGGTGAGCAAGCCACCTGTCAATGTCGGCCTCGCCCATGTCAGGATTTGCTTCCATGGCAGACACGACTGTTTTGGGAACACCCTTCAGAATGGCTGAGCGGAAGACCTGTGAGTGGAATGGACTCGCATGTGAGGGAAAACCTGTTTTGAGGTTATATTCAGTTTTGGCCCGATTAACAAAATCAGCTGCTTCCTCCTCAGCTTTTGGAATGAACACCAAGTCAAAGACAATGCACACTGGCAGAGGAAAATGTATGGTCAAACCTCTCTCTCATGAGGCCGAAGTCTGCTCCCTCTAGAGGATGCTCTTTCGGAAGGTCATTCAATCCGGTGTCCCGCAATACTTGAGCTAACATAGCCTGTGGACAAGTTTTAGTCAAAATTATCTGCATGTCACCACTGCACAAATCATGACCAATCGCATCACGCTGCACTGCTGCAAGCCAGTTCTGTCCTCCAGCGGAAATTGCCAGAAGACCTGAAATGAGAACATTAAGATCTCCTGGAGGGAAAGGTCTATAGACTTGAGCGGAGCGACCCAAAACGGGGTCAATTTTCTGGACCAACGTAGCCTGGACGTTGGTTTGAGAACGGGTGGTTGGTCTAGCCATCACCGGTGCAGGAGGTGAAGCTGGGGCTGGTTCTGTAGAGCAAGAGGGTAGAGCATTCAGGGCAAGCGTACTCACTTGGAGTAGGAGTTCGGCCAGTTCCTGTCTCATTTGTTCTGATTGTAATTGCTGAGCTTGTTCGCGACGTCTGCAGGACTCGTCGAGTTGATATTGGAAGTGACGTTTGGCTTTACGCTACACTTCTTCAACTTTCTGTCTCAGCTCCTCTCTGAGCTTCAGGGAGGCGTCTGAGTTCCAGCTTGAACTCGTCCAATTTCATGATGAATTCATCAAAAGAACCAAGGGAGGTAGCCGAGGCCAGGATCTCCTCAAATTCATCTCTCAGTGCTTTGTTTGCCCGTTCTGTTCCTGCAGCAAGAAGTCTGACAGTTTCTGAATATTCTGGTTTACCTGCAGGTGGTGCTGTCGGCAGTGAGTTAGGGTTCGTCTGATTCATGTGGAGGTGTCCTCCACAGACGGTCCACACTGGAGCCTGAAGCGTCTGGTGTATGTATGTCTGATGAAACTGAGGCGTCTGTGTGTCTAAGAGAGCTTGATGGAGTTCTGCATAAGGACTCGGCACAGAAGGATTAGTTTTAGAAAACAGAGAAGTTGGTTTTTCCTCCGGGTACGGAGGCAGGTCAGGACGTTCGGCTACAGCACACTGTTCTGATTCCTTTTTTCGACCGCCTTTCACCGCTCTTCCATAGCCAGTAATCTGGCATGTGATTTAACAGTTTCAACCTTCTCGTGCAAGTCTCTAGCTTTCCTGCCTGGAATGCTAAATTTGTAGGTTGTTGAAGTTTTTGTTGCCAGCTCCGCCAGTTTCTTAATACATGATTTTTCAGTCTGTTTCATAAGAAAGACGAGTGATTTTTTCGAAGTGCAGGGAGGAAACCATCCTTTTCGGCAGCATTCATTCACCCATTCATTCACATCAGTCTCCGTCTTACTGCGGACTTTTGTGTACAGTCCTTCGGATGCCCCTATGAGTGTCACTTTAACTTGGTCTTCTAGAGGTATACCATTTGGATCATCTGGAATATCATTCCAATTAAACCATTCATTCTCTCGGTCGAATTCACCTTCCATTGTGAACTTCTAAGGCCTTTTATTAAATTTGAATTCTCACAAAGAGGTTTGGAATTTAGCGTCAGAGTACGCCCACTCCTGGTATTTGTGTTCAATAGTTTTAAATAGAGAAAATTATGTCATTGGATAGCACGCCCACTCCCGGTATTCACTATCACAGCGCGCAGGTTAGCCTTTACCGCTTAACCTCTCAGTCACTTCCGTAATGGAAGAATTTTTACGACGTTTTGCCAATAGACGGCTTTAACACTGGGATCTATGTGTCAATAGACCAGTGCAACCCGCACCGACTCTTAGAGTGACCGTTAATTTAAAACAGTGGGTGTAAACGTCACAACCCCACTGAGTACCACTACCTGCCAGAAAAAATGTACTTGTAGTAGCCAGCACGGACGCCGCCGTGATGTAAAAGATTACTGTCCGAAAACACTGTCACTGCGTATAATCTTTTAACATGACACAATTCAACAGATCTGTTTAAAGAGTTTAAGAACTTCACTTGTTGTCCGAATGTAAAATGATTTAAACGGGACCAAATTGAAGTTGGTGGATCTTAACAGCACTTCAACAGACAGAGACAAACCCATGTGAGGATAAAATTCCTCTTACCTTATTTGGGTACCCTTGGATATTGTCTCTGTCGCTCAAAAGTCCAGTCAAGATCACGTCAGGGTCACCAACTGAAGGAAAGGCCGGAAAACCTGGTCCTGGAGGACGGCTGACCTCGTGGCCTTTCAGCGTATTCGTTGATCTTGAACTGGGACAATTTCTTTTCGAAGTTAAATAAACAGGACAAAAACCAGGTTAAGTTGCAAAAACACAAAGTACTTTATTTACAGAAATTTCTGGGCACAGAGACTTACAGGAAAGAAACTCCAAGCTGTGTGCAAAGAGCCATAATTTACATACAATATTTATACCCTTTCTAGTAGGTGTTCACATGGGATGATCTAACTCTCATCCTATCAGAAGATGCCACCACAAGATGTTCTCCATTTTCCCACATTGTGGCAAAATATTTCATGGTTTGGGGAGGCTCACTCTACTATCTCGCAGCTGCAGGATCCACTCAAGGACATGCTGGCAGAATCACATTATTCTTCAGTCAGAGGTCACATTTAGGATGTTGTGAGTTATTGTGTTATCTGCAAGGCAAAGATGGTTTAACAGGCACACTAATTAAAAAGTGGTGATTTACAATAGTGAATTATAAGATGTGATTCAAAGTGTTAAAAATGGTGCAGTTGTAATGCAAAGTGTCAAAAATGGTGCGTTAACATATATGTACAGCATCAAATTCCATCCTTGGCAAAGATCAGATGAGGACATTAAAGTTACAGCTATAGTGAGACAATTGTCATTAAAGGTCTTGTATGTTACTTATAGGCCAAATGATTCTTTGATATTTACTTGGCATCTATGTAACTATAACAATTTGTTTTGCATAAACAATCATTTTATACTTTATACTTATTTTATACTGACTCAAACTCACAAATCAGTCTGGCTATTTTCACAATGCATAAACTTGTGTCTAAACTTAACTGTCAACTGTCATAGCCTGTTAACATTGTCACTATGAGCCTTTGATACCTGACATGGGTCAAAAATGACGACAGTAAGATTTTACATTGTATTTATTATTATTTTGTAATAAATCAGAGGGACAACACATGTTAGAGGTTTTGGAGATAAATTAAGAGAGGCCAGACTGAGATGGTTTGGACATGTCCAGAGGAGAGATAGTGAATATATTGGTAGAAGGATGCTGAGTTTTGAACTGCCAGGCAGGAGGCCTAGAGGAAGACCACAGAGGAGGTTTATGGATGTAGTGAAAGAGGACATGAAGGTAGTTGGTGTGAGAGAAGAGGATGCAGAAGACAGGGTTAGATGGAGGCAATTGATTTGCTGAAGGGAAAAGTCAAAAGGAAAAGAACAAGAAGAATAAATCTTTGTCATCATCCAGTATTCCAGGTTTGCCTCAATTAACTTGTTTTGATCACCATACATCCTTATTTTATGTTGTTCTTTCTTACTATATAAATAATGCAAACAACTAAAACTAAAAACCAGGTTAAAAAACCCTGACTCAGACCCTGGGCAAGTTTGAGTCAGATGCCTTACCCTTAAACTGCACACTGTCTAGTGAGTCTAGTAATGAAACAAGTCTGCTCACTGTCTATCACTAGACAATGAGCAGACTTGTTTCATTCTCATCACTTGGCAATAAAGTCAGAGCTGAAACCAAAACATTGTAAGGTGTGCCACAAATACGAATGTTTTGTGGCACAATGTTCATCAAAAGCCTTTTCTTGATCTATGGAAATAAGACCAACTTCTGTGCCCAAAGAACTTGAGAGTTCCAAAACATTCCAAATAAAATGTACATTATCTGTGATTAGCCTGCCAGGAACACAGGTAAGTCTGGTCCACATGAACAACCTGCTCCATCACTTTTCTTAGCCTGTCACCATGAGACACAAAGTCAATCATTGCATTCTGCCCTCATAAATAACTTAATCTGGGACAGCTCTGATCTTCTCTATGACAGAATTTCAGAGGTTTCTGTTCTACCTTCTCATTTGCACACTTGGATGAATGTCACTTGATGTGGATTTTTGGAACCAAGTCTAGAATCAGGTCACACACACCACAAATTTGTTAGTGAATTTTCCGTTCTTCAGATAGCCAGACAAAAAAATCATTTATTCCAGAAATGACACAAGACGAAGATGTCAGATTTCAGCAAATCAGGAGGTTTATTGGACAGAGAATGAAATGAAGCAATAATTGTGCAGAGGATTCCTTCAATTGCGTTTTATCAAGACGAAGTCCAATCATCAAAGAACTTTATAGTCTACTTTCTGGGAGGCTACTTTCACCTAACTCTTTCCTCCTCCTTCAGACAATACAGAATGACCCGGGCATGTTTTGACTATGTATTGGATAATTTCTGCTATTTGGTCTTCATATCCTGACAATCAAGACTTACATTTTATCATCCACACCTTAAATTCATGAGGAATCAGACATTCAGTTATGACAATATGCAAACATATGACCTGAATTATATGCAACTACATGATCTGACTCCAATGTACTATTTTAACAGTGAATGAACCATAGTTAAAATGTATATAAATGTATTACATGATTGAACAAGCACATATCTGCGTTATCACCACAATTACTCGATTGGGTTGATTAGATTACTGATTGACATTGTCTTAACAATGTATACGGGTTAATTATAGCTGAGCAAATATCTTAACAATTTCACCTTTTCACATCATTTATGATGTGAACAAACTAAGCCTAAAAAGTTTACGGTAATCTGAGAGAGCAAAGCATAAATATGATCAGATATATGTATTACTTCTATAATTTAACCTTAGCTGGATTAAAGGGTGAGAAAAAAAACACAGAAAAAATCTGTTGATATATTCTACAACTTCAAATATTATGGTACAGGTTTATATTTTTTTCAGTCAGGAAAAGTCTCTCTGATCAAGCTGCCCTTTGGCCATCTATACGCACCTAATCCAATAAATAAAACTAAAACAATGATTGGATGCATATTCAATGTAAAATGAATTAATAGTTGTCTAAATCAATAAATAGGTGTTGCAGACAAAGACAGTGGAACCTGGTGGAGACCATTAGGCATGTATTTTGGTCAGACAAGAAAGATTTCTTCTTCAGATGCCACTACAGCACCATGCATGAAAACAAACATGACAAATACACTGGAGCCACTGGAGCTGTCATTATCGCTGACTTCAAATAATAATACACTGACGTTACACCCTGTTCACCAAAACCAAAACTGCCTTATGCAGTCCCCCTTTGGGGGGCGTAGTGAGAGATGAGTCTATCAGCTTCTCTCCATCCAGTGAGAAGAGCTCCATGGACGGTGGAGTAGTAGTGGGGATGAGTAGCCTCTCCGGCAAACAACACCTGTAGAGGCTGCAACACACAGTAGCAGTTAAAGCTGAGAGCTTGAAGGTGTTGGTTTGAGTTGTATTTGTGAGGCTGTTCATATCTACATGCGTGGTTGTGTTTGAAGGAGGTGTGTCCGTGTGTACACCTGTGACTGTGATCCCTCCATTGGCAGGGGGGCCATCATGTTCTCCATGTCCTTTTTTGAAAAACCTATTGTTGTATGGTAGTAGGATCCATATGTCCATGGATCATGGAACCACTGGGTGCGCAGGATTCTCCTCACTACGATCCTTGGGTTTCCTAAACACATACAGGTTATATAACAGAAACCATCCTCAGAAGAATCTTAAAAAATTTCATAAACTAAATTTTTAGAAAATAAAAAATTAAGTGCTCACTCTGAGTTGTTGATTTATCCCAAAATACGTAACAAGTCATATAGTACTGAGTAATACAACAGCAAGAGAAATATTATTTTAGTGTTAGTTCTTTATCAGTGGAACAACAGAGCAGTGACCCCTAAATCCAATACAAGACGGAAAATTACTTTAATTTTTTAAAAATAATTGCTGTCATATGATGACTTTTACAGTTGAGTGTTGTTTTTTCTGTTATATTTCATGAATTTTTGAAGGTTATCAAGCTGATAATGTTGTTTTTTTGTGTTTTGGAAATTTTTTTAGGAATTGTGTTGCCCTCTGCTGCTTCCTGTCTGTCTTGAGTTTTGTTTTCAAGTAGAATCCTGAATAAATTGACAGGTAATCGTTGTTGCAGTTGCCCCTTTCAGAATTACCTATTTATCTGAGTTCCTCTACTCGATTAAATAAAATAACATCATGCATAAGGAATTGTTTTTCTATTGGTTCTTGACTATCTATTTCAGGAAAAAAAAACATAGCATCAACAAGTGTTTTTATTCATACTCGTGATTTGAAGGCAGTTAAGATCACAGATTTGTAATTCACCTGTGAATCTGTGGATCAACTGTGTGATGGAAGATCTAAGTTCTTCTTCAGGAACTGACTCCATATACTCTGACTCGAGCCCGGCGATCCAGCCACAGAGGACATGGCTGTGTGGATTCAGGGTTAGGGTGATGGTTAGTGCAAGCTGTCACATTTCAAGTTTCTTATATCTTAATTTGTTGCTAACCTGTCAGAGGATTCAACCACAGTAAAAAATGACATCTTCCTTATCCAGAATTTGCTTATATCTGACACCTGGTCCACAATGTCCTCCTGAGAAACAAAAAATGTAAAACAGACAACTTGTACGATTGGTTTTCACACAATTCTTTAAACAGGTTAAAGATGCACTGCAAGCTGCATGTTATGTTCCATTATAACATTTAGAGCATGCTGAGTGCACTCATATTTATTCTGTCATTTAGAGTTACGTTACAGGCCTACTCTTTAACATCACATAGATTAGTGCAATATTTTACAACATAATATACTTTTTCAAATTCATTGAGAACTCGTCTCACCTCATCTTCCCACACAAAATAAATAACCTCAGTGTCAGTATCCCACCATGGTGAGTCAAACTCAATGAAGATTTTGTTGCATGTTCCAAATGCTTGGCTCTGGATGGAGAGCAACTTCTCTGCTGGGAGAGGAGGACTGAAAAGGGTTGAGTGGTTCTTCTTGAGGTATCCTGATGAAAAACACAGTGTTTATCTGCATACTGTATTTTAGAAGCCCCTGACATAAATGACAATGTACAGCGAGGATAATGTTATAACATATACAGGAGTAACTAGAGGCTACTAAAGGGAGTGTTGCACATCAGCAAACACAACTATGTTATAGCAGTATATTAGATTTTCATTTTTTCTTTTTGGATTCATCCCGTATTTAGATTTTTCAGATATTAGAGATTGTTTTTACACAGCTGACACCTGTCTCTAATTAATATCTCAGTCACTTGATTTCATTAATTTCAAATTAATTCGCTGTTTTTTATTTATTAATGTGGAGCTTTTATATTATAATTAAAGCTCCACATATGGCAACATCAATTCATTTCAATCACCCCTACTGTATTACAAATAATGTTGCTGAAATAGAACGGAGCCCCAAATAATAAACTCAGCTTTGACATAAGTCAAAACGTCTTATCGAAAATAACTTTATTTCAGGTTTACCTAAAGGCACTGTGAGAATAACATGATCAGCAGCAATCCCCTCCCCATCATGACACTCGACCGTCACAGCTGTCTCTCTTTTGTCTGTGTTATTCCAGTGGACACAGCGCACAGGTCGATTAAAGCTCACTAAATCAGTGGGGAGCTCCGACATCAGGCTATCGATTAGGCCTTCATAACCACTGGAAGAAAAAGACAATACCAAACATTATGGGGTATTAGATAAGTTAAATAACTTTATCTCAGTTGAGATGTAAAAGTTAGTTGGAGGACACCTCATACTTTGTCTGCTGTCAACAAAGACATCAGGAAAGTTATTAACTTAATAAGGAAAAAACAAAACTTTTGACATTTTTATAGTACTTCTGCCTTATTGTGTGTTTAATTGAATTAACATTTATCTGCTGAATATTTTCTTGATGATTAGCTGCTTTTCTCTGTAGTACAGATAATTATTCAAAAATAATGTATAGAGCCAAGGTTTATATCTTCAAAAGATGTATCTATTGCAAAGCTAAAAACAAACTGAAATTCACATTTCTTTGAGGAGCACAGCCTAAAATCTTTAGAGAGAATTTAGACCTGCTCTTAAAACATCTCTGAGACTGGTAACGTGTCGTCTTAATGACTGCAAATCAACTTTCTGCTAACTGGCTGACTAATTATTTAAATCTGTTTATTTATTGGGCGGCACGGTGGCACAGTGTTTAGCACTGCCGCCTCACAACACGGCGGACCCGGGTTCGAGTCCCGCCCTGTGCAGAGCTCGCATGCTCTCCCCGTGTCTGCGGGGGCTCTCCCCGGGTTCTCTGGCTTCCTCCAAAAGCATGCGCTTCAGGTTGATTGGCCGGTCCCAAATTGACCGTAGGAGTGAGTGAGTGCGTGTGTGAATGATTGTTTGTTTCTATGTGGCTCCGCGGTGCACTGGCGTCATGCCCGGAGTGTCCCCCGCCTCACACCCTGAGGCTGCCGGGATAGGCAGTCTGCGCAACCTGCGTTTGCGGATTAAGCGGGTTAGAAGATGAATGAATGAATGAATGTTTATTTATGGGGTATGCCGACACCTGTTTGGGTGAGGAATGTATTGTGCTATGGAGGACAGTCATCAGTCTGAATCAGGCTCATGTGAATCAACTTATGTAAGTTGCAGTCATTCAGTCTGTTTAAGTGTTGATGATTCATTCTGTAAACATTATTATTATTAATGAGGTTATTATACAAACCCAGGAATCATGCAATCCAGTCCACAAAGATCTTTGTACATTTCAAACCCCGACAGGTCTATCTCATCCATGGTGTGAGCTGCATTGGTGCAGCACTCCTCCTTCAGTCTGGCACTAATGGCACATCGAAGCAGTGCCCTAGTGGTTGCATCCTTATCTTTCCACCTCTCTGCTGTTCGCTGTTGAATCTGTACACATTGTCCAATACCCATGATGAGGGTTTTATTTCGTTTTCAAAAGTCAAAAAATTCTTATTAAGTACTTTTCAAATATTGACACTATAAAAACAATTTTGGTAGTTGGGGGATGACGTACCTCGGATCGCATGAAATGTCCTACGCTGGCCCAGCGAGTGTTTTCTTTATTGACATTTTGTGAAGTTTCATCCAAAAGTTCAATAAAGATCTCCAGTGCAGGTTTCATGTGTTCACTACTCAGCCTCTGGCCTGTGCGTCACCCACAGATTAAGAAATATTTATATTTTTGCACTTCTGAGAAATAAACAATAACCAATAGCTAGACTACTGGGCATGTACGATGTTATCATTACATAGGACAAATAAAATGCACTTAACATTGTTTAAAAAATGTGATCAAACTGGCTGTTGATATGTTGAATTTCAATATTTGTTGACCTGAGCTGCTGAACCAGTTGGGAACCCCTGGAAAACATTCAGCAATGTCCATGGCTTGATTCTCTGCAGTGAGAGCCTCTGGATGCAGAAGCCCATAGTCACGAGCCAGACAAAATATTGGGTTCTCCTCAGATGGACCATGGATGTAACTTGCACCTATCTCCACAATGGTATTACCTGCACATGAAACATAAGGATAAGTGTGATAATTTATCAAATGAAATTATGTAAAAGAGGAAAAGTCCATCAGATCTGGAGCAAAATCGTAAAGGATCTATGTCAATTTTACAGATTCTGTAATGAGAAGGAGAAATTCCTCCTGTAGGATACCACAGTGGAAACAAGTTCTTCACTGATGAACAAGGAACGCAACTGGCAGAAAATTTGATATATAGCAGTAAATGATGCAGATTACACCCTGTCTCCATGTGAGGTTACCAGTGGTTCAGCACAGATCAGGTGAAAGCTGTAAATGTATGTAGCTGGCAAAGTAAAACAAAAAGGAATAGCAGATGTATCAAGACATATTACAACTTTAAAAAAAAAAAAAAGCCGACTGATTTAATATAATTTGTTAATTTAATACACTGTTATAATCCCCGAAGGGAAATTAAGAATGTTTGGAATCGTTTGCTGAAAATTCCATCTCCTCTAGAGAAAATCCGAACGAAGGAGGAACTGTTACTTTAGTACAATTCTCACCCAGTCTGCCGCTTTTTATTCTTCCTCCACTCCTTGCAGTCGCTTCAAGTATCCGGACATTCCGAAATCCAGCTTTAACGAGCCTACCTGCCGCTGCAATCCCTGCTACCCCGCAACCTATCACAACTATATTTGGATCCACGTTCACAGCCATGGTTGCCGGTGCGCCTGACGTGACCGGAGGCCAGGCTTCCACTGACTTCCAACAGTGGCTTTACTGCAACTCCGAGAGAAGCAAATCCACTTGCAGTTGCTTATACATAGGTGTTTATGTATGAAAAACATAGATAAGCAAAAGGCCATCCCATAATTCTCTCCAAACGCTGCTAGTGTTTGACACGGACAAACCACAGGCAGGCGGACGCACGAGTGACGCGCAACAGAGTGCGTGTCTAGTTTCCAACACGTACTCGGTTACAAGCGAGTCGTTGACACGCAGAAAGGTTCTTATCCTGATGTCTCTATCAATTAGAGCATCAAAGTCACAATAAGACTAAACACATATTAGGGTTTCGTATTATTACGGGTGCTCTGGTGTTTAGAGAACAAAAGCGGCTGATCACAGCGAGAAGAAAAGCGCAGCAGAGAGAGAACTGCAGTATCTAAAGAATATGCAATTTCCTCCGGGATTAATAAAGTATCTATCTCTCTAATCGATTTCCATGTTTCTATAGGACTTCTGACCTCTATGTCCCCATTGTCTAGGTAGTGAGTAGTGGAGACATTCACATATGGGCATTGGCCAACGGCAGTCACGAAGAGCGCAACACGTTCCACCCAAGAGGCCACAGGTACCCATTAACTTCAATTTTTCCAAATGACTGACTAGTCTTTCTTTTTACCTTCTGTTTCCATTAAGCAGACTCATTATCAACGAAGATCAACCGGCCCTACGGGCTGAGCGTGACGCACGGAGCAGCGCTGTCGCCTCACAGCAGCGAGGTTCCGGGTTCTGCGCGGAGTTTTTGTTCCTCCTGTGTGTGTCTGCTTGGGCGTCCTCTCACCTCCAGTATCACCGTCCGTAGGTGTGAGTGTGTGCATGAATGGATGTCTGGTTTTCAAGTGGCCCCGCGACGCGAGTCCGTGTGGTAAAGCGCCCTCCCGGCTGTAGTCAGCTGTGATAGGCTCCAGTAACACCGTGACCCGCAAGGCTGGAAAAGCAGCTGAAGACGAGAAAGGTGGATGGATGGATAGATGGATGGATAGATGGATGGATAGATGGATGGATGGATGAATTTAAGAAGAGAAACTCAGAGTCAGGCTGATTGTCAGACTAAGCCCTTATTTCACACGTATCAAACTTAGGGCCTGGGGGCCAAATGTGGCCCGCCACATCATTTTATGTGGCCACAAGAGCATAAAAGGTCAGTGTCTACAAATAAAAAGGTCTCGCCTGCTTTGATCAAAAACTACATTTCCCACAATGCAGTAATTAAACCATTCTAACTTTGACAAAGTTAACGTCCTAATTTGTTCATTCATTTATCGTCTACAGCTTCATGCGCTGTGGCGGGTCTTGGGAAGCTGGAGCCTATCCCAGTTGACTGAGGGCGTGAGGCGGGGGAAAGTCCAGGTGCAACGCCAGTGCACCGTGGAGCCACACAGAGACACAGACAAGCACGCAAGCACACACTCATACTTACGGCCAATTAACCTGAAATGCATGTTTTTGGAGGTGGGAGGAAGCCGGAGAACCCGGAGAGAACCCACGCAGACACTGGGAGAACTTGATAATTCCGCACAGAGTGGGACTCAAACCCGGAGCTGCCTTGCTGTGCGGCGATAGCGCTACCCACTGCCCCACTGTCCTAACTTGTGTTTGACGTTATTTTTCTTTTTTCAGTTGAATAGTTTGATCCTTGATTGATGGAGTTTTGTCGGTTTCTTAACCTGACAAATTAAAAGGTTTTATGTTATAACAGAGACAAAAACACATCCTTTTTTCTGTGCAGCTGTTATGGTTGGGAACTTGAATAAGTAATAAATTTAGTTACTTAACATTAAGTACATGCAAACCTCAGTTTCCGACCACAATTCGTTCTGGAAGGCTGTTTGAATACCGATTTGTTTGAATTCCAATTATATTTTTCCCATTACAAATAATGTAAATGGTCTTAATCTGTTCCAAGAAGCTAGAAAACTACCTTTTTTCAACATAATATCCAACCATTTTCTGCCGCTGTATCCGCGTACTATATGTTATTTCATAATGTCATCTATATATCAAATTGTATAGTAATGAAACATAAAAGGGTCATAAAAGGGTTGTTCAAGTTCCTTAAAAAAAGATATGGCCTGTTTATATAAGATATAATTTTGGAACTTCACACATTGCCGTGGTGCACTGGTGTCGTGCCCGGAACTTCCCCCACCTCAAGCCCTATGCCAGCTGAGATAGGCTGCAGCTCCCCGTAACCCACTATGGTGGATAAAGCGGCAGAAAATGAGTGAATGAATGAATTTCACACATTGATAAATACAAACACACAGATTTGCAAATGAATTTAATATGGATATGTACAATTTCCTCCGGGATTAATATTAATACTCTAATATTAATAGATAAATAATCAATCAATCAATCAATCAATCAATCAATCAATCTATCTATCTATCTATCTATCTATCTATCTATCTATCTATCTATCTATCTATCTATCTATCTATCTATCTATCTATCTATCTATCTATCTATCTATCTATCTATCTATCTATCTAATTGTATGATCAGGCGAAGTGTTTTTGAAGTGTTCAGGAGCCTACAGTACATTTTGCAATGAAACCCAGTGAATACATTAAGGAAGAACCAGAGGACATTTATTTTCCCTGTAGACCAGACTACAGCCATTTCACAATAACACAACAGTATATATGCTGAGCTGTGTAGAGTCAACAGAGTCTACCTTCAGGTTACTTAAAGGCAACAGAGACAGCATCATGCCTAAGAAAAGTGAAGTCTGGGTAAATACGTGCGGTTCTTGTTCTTCCTCTTCTTCTTCTTCTTCCTCTTGGTCATCTTATTGATTTATACAATTATTAATGTCATTATCACAATTCATTCATTCATTCATTTTCCAATGAATAGCCAGTGCCTATCCTGGCTGTCTCAGGGCGTGAGGCGGGGGACACTCCGGGCACGACGCCAGTGTACCGCGGAGCCACATAGAAACAAACAACCATTCACACACACACTCACTCCTATGGGCAATTTGGGACCGGCCAATCAACCTGAAGCGCATGCTTTTGGAGGTGGGAGGAAGCCGGAGAACCCGGAGAAAACCCACGCAGACACGGGGAGAGCATGCGAACTCCGCACAGAGCGGGACTCGAACCCGGGTCCGCCGTGTTGTGAGGCAGCAGCGCTAACAACTGCGCCACCGTGCCGCCCCATTATCACAATATTTGGATTAATTTAATATAATGTCACAATGATTGGTTAAATGGATGATTCAGGCCAAGATTGGATTTCCAAATATTACAGCAGTCATGATATTTGTGAAGAAGTGGCACACACACACACACACACACACACACACACACACACACACACACACACACACACACACACACACACACACACACACACACACACACACACACACACACACACACACACACACACACACACACACACACACACTCATGCTCTGTCACTGGTGTGCCCTCTGCAGTCGAGCTGACGTTGAATCATAGCCCTCAGAGCACTGTACCTGCAGAGGTGAGTAAATTAATTGCCTTCAGAAGTTGTGTGAGGATTCCTGAATGATCAAATGCTGACCTAATGACTAAAAAGAGTCCACCTGTGTGAAATCTCACAAATACAGTACAAATACAGCTGTTCTGTGACGGCCTCAGAGGTTTATTAAGAGAACATCGGGGAGCAAACAACATTATGACTTCCAAGGAACACATCAGACAGGTCAGGGATGAAGTTGTGGAGAAGTTTAAAGCAGGGTTAGGATATAAAAAGATTTGCCGAGGTTTGAACGTCTCACAGACAACTGTTTAATCCATCATCCAGAAATGGAAATTGGAAGAAAACCTGTTGGAGTCTGCAAAGTCTTGAGACTGGGGCAGAGGTTCACGTTCCAGCAGGACAACGACCCTAAACATAAAGCGAGGGCTACAATGGAATGGTTTAAAACAAAACATATTCATGTGTTAGAATGGTCAAGTCAAAATACTGACCTAAATCCAATTGAGAATCTGTGGTAAGATCTGAAAACTGCCGTTCACAAAGGCTCTCCATCTAATCTGACTGAGCTTGAGCTTTTTTTCCAAGGAAGAATGGGCACAAATTTCAGTCTCTTGATGTGAAAAGCTGGTAAAGACATACCCCAAAAGACTTGCAGCTATAATTGCAGAAAAAGGTGGTTCAACAAAGTATTGACTCGGGGGGCTGAATACTTTTGTACACTGTACTTTTCAGTTTTTTATTGGTAATTTTAAAAAAATCATGTATGATTTTCTTTCTACTTCACAATTGTGTGCCACTTTGTGTTGGTCTTTCACATAAAATTCCAATGAAATATATTTATATTTGTGGTTGTAACGTGACAAAATGTGGAAAAGTTCAAGAGGGCTGAATACTTTTGCAAACCACTGTAAGTATGGTCTCAATGTCACATTTGTAAATTACGTCTGCATTTTTGTAAAGCTCTCTGATCTCCTTTGAATGTTTTACTATGTAAAAAAATTGCCTGACTTTGTCTTGTCTCATTACTGCCAAAACATTCAACTTCAATGTCAACACATCACCAGTAACTTCTTCAAATTAGAACCTCAAGACCTTGATTTCTCCAGTTCCTGCTCAAAATGAAACTTTGTGAAACTTTAAAAAAACAAGTGCAACATTATGGCTGTGTTTATATGGATTATGTATGGTCAAATGACAAAGAAAATTAAGCTAAAAATGTAAACAGTATTCCATTGAATACTCCTGGATGATTTTCACTTTTTGTTGAGAATAAAAGTGAATGTGTACATGGTCAGTTGTAAAATATGCATGCAGACACAAACAGTCGGACTGAAGACCAAAAAATATCAGTCATATGAGTCGATGATTACACAGTGGCACAAATTGAGTAATGAACATATGAAACAAACACTGTCCTCTTTGAAGGCCCTTCATAAAAATTGTCAGGAGACATTGGTGTTACATAAGGAAACATGTGATTTTGTGGAAGGAGTTTTGTAACTGCTTCCTTTGGACGAGAGACTCTTGACTTACTTTTTGGTTAGTTTGTTTATCTCACGCTCCTCCTCTTCTTTAAGTTTCTCTACAAAGCTGTCTAAGACAGGAATCTCAAACTTGATGTATTGGGCAACCTGCAAGGAAGAAGACTCCAACATTTAAGAACAAGACACACATTGTTGATTATCATGTACAGGCATCTAAAATGTTTTACGTGTAATTTGTCCAAAAGGCACTAATAGGAACCTGTTAGACGGCATGTTTAATGAAGAGGTTAAACCAACCAACCAACCAACCAACTAACCAGTCAGCCAGCCAGCCACATAGTTTACAATAACAGTGTCAAATTGGACTTTCTTTTTATTAGAACATTTGCTCAGTTTTTCTTTTTTTCTGGATAATCAGATCATCAGGTTTTACTCAGAGTCCATTTCAAAAACACCAGCCCATGCATTGTTCTTTCAATACCTGACCAGAAAAAAGCCAATCAAAATGGCAACTAATTGTTTATTTTGTTTTATTATTTAAATGAACTTAGCTTAACATCACTTACATTATTGAATTAGTTATTATGAGATACATTCATTCATTCATCTTCTATCTGCTTGTTTCGCTGTTGCAAGTAAGTCCAATCAAGAAAAGCTCCCTAAAAACAGGTGGGTTTTATTTATAAAAGTCAGTACAATTAGAAAATACTTAATGCTCATCTTAGCTTGGATTTCAAAAACCAAATGCTTCCTTAGCTTACTAAATGCCCTCCAAGTGGCCTGATGTACTGTATCATGTGGAGGACAATGCACAATTTTGTTTTTCATGTATTGTGACCAAGCTTAGAGAATAGAAATAGTCATGACTCAAACTCACATCGTATGTGACTTCCTCTCCTAAGTCAGCCTCTGTGATGAGGATCTTGGATATTTTCTCGCAGGGTCCGTAAAGCACACGAGTCACCAGTGGGTATTCATCATGCTTTAGTCTGCTTCTCTCTGAAAGGTCGACCAAGAAAACAATTGATCTCGAATGGGACACATAAATATTCCAAAATGAAAGTTCTGATGACACCACCTCATGAAAGTTACATCTTACCACCAGATTCATGCACCATGTGGAGGACAAACTCTTCAGATTTGTTCTCTACCTTGAAGGACACAGACACATAATGCTTGTGAAAATTCTACTTTAAGTATAATATACTGTATGTTTTACTGCTCACCCTAAACTTGTGCAGCAGCAGGTTGAGGACCTGTGTTGTTGTCATGGAGCTGTTTACTCTTACATTTGTGACAGACCCATAGGCTGGAGTAAATACAGATGTCTGGAAGCAGGAGAAACGCAAATGCCAAAATCCATAATAGAGCGGAAACAGTGTACTGGAACATTGCTTTATCAACACTTTTGACTCCAAAGTTTGAGTGGGAATTCCTGAATAAGAATGCCTTGGACATTTTGAACAGGAAATGTAAAACACAAAGGAAACTGCAGCTGCAGCTCTATTCAAAAACAGTACACACATACAGTCACCGAGAATAGCTCAAACAATCTCAGTGCAACCTCATACTCAGAGGGTCAGTAACGGCAATCTGTCATGAATCTCAAGCACCAGCACAACTCCTCCCTCAGGAAATTTCTGTGCCTCCACATGCAGACATGTGTCAACAATGCATGCTCTGTTTTTTTCTACCTTGTGATTGTAAAAGTGGCCGTTGATTGAGAACCTGTGTGTTCGCAAGCGCTGCAAGTCACCGGCAGTATGTGTCTTTGACCTCCTTTGAATCTGCATGAAGGACGCATCACTCCGGGTCCTCAGCAGCTGAGGAGAGTCCTCTTCCTCCTGACTGCCCATGTCACCTACGGGATGAGTGCACACAAATACATGCCACTAGAACTGCACGCTTCAGAGCCAGTTTCATGTCAGGTAGTCTTTGTGGCAGTTACTTTAAAATTGAGTTATAGAACATCTGAAGATAATTATACGCAGATAGACTAATATGTAGTTTTAAACACTCATGATGTTCAGTTTCTAGGAACTTTTATTATCTGGCCTAATTTATGTGACCCTTAGCGCTAATAAACACAAATGTTTGAAGGACAACATGTACAATCACATGAACTCTAATTCTGTACTATAAAGTAAGTTTGTTTTGAACTTGATTTACTTGGCCTAATAATAGTCTTTATCATTGTAAAACATTGTCTATATTATGAGAAAAAACACTCAATATTAGGCTAATCTGTGTGTCTTGTAACATATATGTGCACAGTATTTTCTGCACTATAAGGTGCACCTTGAATGAATTGTTTATTTTATCATTTATTCCATATATAAAGCGCACCGGATTATAAGGCGCATATAATAAAAAATATGAAAAGAGATTTTAAAAAATATTGGCTGTAGTTGCGCTATCCGTCCACTAGCAAGAGCATTCATGACTGTGAGTACCTTCCCACACAGCACCCGACTCCGGGGCGGATCCGCCCTTAACACCCGCAGTTCCGCCTCGGCGGATCACTCGCTTTGGGGAAGCACACAGGAAACGGAGCGGGTGTGGGCAGCGCACCGTCATACAGCGGGTTCGATACGGAGCCGGGCGGAACCGCAAAGCGAATGCCGAGCGAATCTGCCCGTGTCAGTCGTTTTGGGGATGTGCACAGGAGCCGGGCCGGTTGCGTGCAGCGTAACCGAGCAGTTGCCATTGTGTTCAGTGTTGTGGTTTATACACAAGATGGAGCACTACTGACTTCCTCCATTGAGGGAACACAGGTAATTTAGGGAAGGTGCCGGTGATGAGCAGCAAGTGTGTGTGAACAAGGACACGCAAACACTTTGTTGAGCATGTACGTGAAAGTTATCCCACATTGCACCTGACGCCGAGGCATATCCGCCCTTAATATGGGCAGTTCCGCCGAGGAGTCTCACCCGCTTCTGGGAAGCGCACAAGAAATGGCCCGGTTGCGGGCTGCGCACCGTCATACAGCAGACTCGGTACGGATGCCAGGCGGATCCGCAGAGCGGATGCCCCTACCAAGATAGCACCTGATACCGATGATGATGAGCTGATCGATGATGGGGTTGAGGGCAGTGGGCATGGTTGTGGGGCGGATTACAGTGCTCTAGGGCGCTGCATCCTCCCCATATATGCCTCACTTGCCCCCCCCCATCCTCCAATTTTAATGCTACATACACACACACATACTTTGGAGGGGGCCCTGCGATGTTTGGAGTAATCTGGACAGCGCTGGGCTTCCCTTTAGACTTTTAATGCACCACATACCACACTAGATAGCACAGGAGCACAGGGTTGGGAGATTGCTTCCTCGTCAGGGATCGAGGAAGCATATTAACAGGGAGGGTAGCGTTGACTCCACATAACATGGCGCTTCTGGTGGGGGGCGGCCCTCTGGGGCCGATGGCTGGGGAGGGGCTGCTTGACCTGGGCCTGCGGCTCGGCTTGGGCTACTGGGGAGTTGGGCTTGGTTGCGGACGTTTTATGGCAGCTGGATGGTTGTTGATGGCTGCCAGTTGTCGGCAGTGGCCGTTGATTCGCCGCGTGGCGATGGTGACCGGGGGTGTGGCGCTGCGGCGCTGATGATGGGGCGGTGTTTGGGCCGTCTGGCCTGGCCTGGGGGTCGGGCTGCGGGGGGATGGCCCGTGGGTGCGGGGGTGGTTGGATGGTACGGAGTCATCGCTGCCTTTGGGGGTGGGATGGTTGCTGGCCGGCTTGGCTTCTCCCCTGCAGACCCTGTCTCCCATTTACCTATGGGTGCTGCATGGCTCACCTGCTGGCCTATCAGGTGGGGCACGTTAGGTCGGCTTTGTGGCATGTGCCTTGCCGCCGCTGTTGGCTGGGAATTGATGGTTGGTGGCCAGTGGTCGGTTTACTTTGCTGGGTGCTGGGGTGTTGGATGGCGTCGCCATCGGTTTCCTGATGGACCTGGGCTATAGGCGGGGCTCGGTGTGGCGGCTTTCCTCTGTGGGCGGTGGTGCGGGGGGGCTTGCGGCCCACTGGGGATCTCTGCCGTATCTGGAGGGTTGGTCTGGCCCTTATCTCTGGTCTGCCCGCAGGCATAACGGGCATGTGGGGTTGCAAGACCCTATACTTGGACTGGGGGGGCTATGTAGGGGGTTGGTCATATGTCGCCCGGTCACTGCGGCTCACCCCTTGGGCTGCGGGGGGCATTCCTGTCTCCTGGGGTTGGGGGGGTGGGCGGGATGTGGGCATGGTGGATGGGGATGGGAGGTTGGGGGGTGTGATGGAGTGGGGGGGTGGTGGTGGGAGGCCTCCTTGCCCCGTGCCCCTTGGGCTTGTCCTGTGCACCCTGGCGGTGGCGGCCGTTGCCTCCTTTGGGTCCCTGGGTCTACGTGGTTCTCGGTGCCCCCAGTGGCTCTTCGGGTGATGGCTTCTGGATGCTCCTGACTGCCGGCTAGCGTGGCCCTGTTGAGTTCCAGTAGCCTATCTGGTTGTTGGTTTCATGACCTATTCGGTGGTTCACCTTCACAGCTGACGGGGAACTCCAGAGGCGTCCTGGTACTTCAGATGAGGACCCACCAGTTCCACGTTAAAGCAATGTTGTCATGTTTGGTTTTCATGTCTTCCTATCATGATTATCAATCATATTCTTTTGTTATTGATTGCCCAGAGAGACTTGGAAGTAAAATGCTGTGGATACAATTCATGGTTGCGTTTCATTTTTCCATCTACAGTATTAATAAGGGCAGGCTGGTCAAGTATTCAAGCTTTTTCAGTACAACATTGATGTTGAATATTGCTATTGCTAGTTATGGCCAAATGAACCATTTTGAATAAAGGATCTGGGCCAGATGAGCCGCTTCATGAACAATTCTGGAATGGGTCCGCGCCTGACCGGGGCAGCACTGGGTCAGCCGCTTCATGAACGGATTCAGATCGGCTCTGCGCCTGGTCTGGTTTTGGTCCGAGGTCCTTGCCTTCTCCAGGTCCGTCGCGTTGTGCAAGTGGACTCCATTCCGGGCCCGGTTCACGGATCCGTGGCAATTCCGGGGCGGAGTCAAAAGGCTATCTAGGTTTAGTCAGCTGTGAACGGCCCTGTTGTTATTTCAATGAAGCCATTCTGAGCCTCATCAAGGAAACCTGATCACTTGATCACTTTGCCATCTTAAAAAGAAGTCAACACGCATATTAAAAAACCTGACATTAACAACTGTTTAAATTCATTATGAGTGGACCACTCAGTTCGAACAGAGCGGATTATTTCCTGATCTGAAGTTCAAAGCAGATATTAAAACTCCGACGTTCGTCTTTGTTTATTAATTAAATATTGTTGAGGTGCAGCTATTTGCTGCTGTGTATCCTAAACAATTTTTTAAGTAGTTTTTAATGTCAGGCTGCTAATTTACTGGCAAATATGACGCTGTTTTACTCCTAGAACTGACTTTAACGTCGGTGTCTCACCGCCATGAATCTCACTGCACGTCGCTGCAGACAGAATACACAAGCCTGAATGTGTCCCTCCGCCACCCGCCCAGAACTATCAACTACATTTGTATATCAATGCAGCACGCCCGTTGGCACCTTTGTCTAGCAGTGACTCTGCTCTTGAAATTTCAGAAAAGGCTGGAAGTTCAGCTCTGAGGGTCTTCCATTCACCTTTATGCCATTTTCTCCGTGTGTTTCCATAAACTAATAGAATGGACCGTCACTAGAATCAAGATGACAGCACAATGGCATTTTTAAGACCAATTACCTTTAAAGTGAGTTATTTCCGGCGCCACAGTGGTTGGGGAATACTGAGATCAGTCACTCGGTCAAACTTTATTAATAGAATTGTTGAAAGTTCCTTGTTTTACTACATTATCGTCACCGGTGCTCCTCTGCCGTCAGACAGCAGGTCAGTGAGAGCCGCCACTTCGGTGATGCCCCATAACTACCATTGTTAGGGGGCGTGGGCCAGAATACCTTGTGAGGTTGCCCCTGGTGGCGTAGTGCGGCATGATTGCCGGGTTTTTTTCAGTGATTTTGTTTTTAACATGCCTGTGTAGGTTCTCAGTCATCCAGGTCATGGTTATCCAAAAGCTGTTTAAGTCAATCCACTGGACGTTAAGAAAGTTCTTGAAGACGTTTCTTCTCTCATCCAAGAGACTTCTTCAGTTCTGAGGGTGGCTGATCATGTCCCAGTTTATAAACCCTGTGGGGTGTGGTCGGTGCTATTCACATTCCAGCGACCATCGTTGACACCCGTCTGGCTCTTCAACGATTGTTGGTGGGGGTGGATTAATATTAATACTAATATTAATAATAATCCATATATAAAGCGCATCGGATTATAACGCGCACTAGGGGATTATGAGAAAATCATATGCTTTTACGTGCGCCTTATAGTGCGGAAAATAATGTACATAGTATTGATTTTCTCTTTTAGCTATAAATTTAGAGCTTGAGACTAACTTAAAATGAATATCTTTTGAGACAGTATTTAGATTACCACAAGACCAAACATTGCAACACTCCCAGCAATTTTCTTGCTTGCATAAGTAAAAAAAATGCAAATACATACAAATGTTTGTGGTCTAGAAAAACACTCACAAAATGTCAGCAGGTGACAAAGCTGCTTAAAATATCACTGCCAAAGTCGGTCTATCTGATCTAGATGGCATCTTATGGTAATCTGTGCTCATCAAGCGAGCAAACCGATCCAATGGAAAACGCTGAATGAAGCACATGTCAAGCTGTAATCTGTTTCAGCATGTGCAGCCACCATTAATCCTCAAGACGTTGGGGTGAGACATGAGACACGTGTCTGTTACTCACCAGCTTGTTCCGCCTCTCTGCCAGCTGAATTATTATTAGATTCTAAGGATAAGTCTTTTGAAAGAGAAGCTTTGTCATTTCTGCGGAAATACAAAGGAACATATACTTAGATGAACACCCATGAGTCTTAAAATACTTCTTATTGTTATTACAGTTATCAATTTCATTATTTTTTTATAATTATTACTATGCACATGCATATTTACCAGCTCTAACAAAATGGACGGTTTTGTTCACTTCCTCTGTGTCTCTGTATGTGTTTACCTGTGTGTGTCAGGACGGTAGTGTTTGGTTCTGAATCATTGATTACAACATACATAAGCCTATATGTGTCTCTATTTGTCTGTTCAAAGATTTTGGCAATTTGGTAACAGCTGTGCAAGATGTGGTCACAAAATTTTGAGTGGCAGCTGAGACATAAATGACAACTGAGATGGTCTGCGTGGTCGGAGAAAATGTACTTTAATTCTCGATGTTTAGAGCAAATATCAATATGGGTGGAACCTTTCATCTGATTCATTCCATCCATAAGTGAGTGCGTATCATGTTGGAACATGTCAAACCTGCAAAGACGGAACCTTTCATTGTCATCATACATCTGAAGTCTGATTGGTCGGCGTAGACCCCAGTAGATGTTCAGCAACCCCTCGAGAAGGAGTTCTCCATCTTCCTGTACACATACACACACACACATACACACACACACACACACACACACACACACACACACACGGATAACAATAATGATCAACTCTCATGGTCATAGGGGAAATCCTGTTGGCTGCTTGCCACGGTGAGTCAGTATCAGGTGTACGTGCAAGAACAGGCAACCACAGCATTCATAGTGTCCCCTCTCCTCTTGGAGAAACGCTGTTAGGTTTGACCCAGCCTTTTTATTTATTTATATAGTATAGGGGTGAAGTCACATCTGAGAAGGCAGCAGCAATGACAACAGAGACTGATCCCTCTGGTCACATACATGCAGGGAAACACGTTTGGATTACACAGAAGCTAAATTTAGAAGAGACCAGTCATACCAGCTGTACGTATGGTTGGTACAGAAAAAAATCAGGGCTTCAAAGTTTGACCGTGAATTGTTCTGCCTTCACGTATAAATATGAAGGCAGAACAATATTGACTAGTTCCTAGATTACAAAAATTAAAATTGAAGAGGTGTGATACAAAAGGTAGTATGTAAAAAATTAGACATGAAATTTTCATGTGCAATAACATCTACAATATACTGTATATAATTATATATTTTAAGTTTATGTAGATTTCAGTTACAAAGTTTTGATACAGATGTGTTTGCCTTTCTACAATGACCACTTGTGTACTACAACGAAAACAAAAATCTAGCACAATATTTCATCTGTAGCTGTATAATCAAGAAACACAAGAGAAGGTTTGTGTGTGTGTGTGTGTGTGTGTGTGTGTGTGTGTTTGTGTAAGTGTGTGTGTGTGTGTGTGTGTGTGTGTATGTGTGTGTGTGTGTGTGTGTGTGTGTGTGTGTGTCTGTGTGTGTCAGAACTGGGTTAAATCTGACACGGCCATAACTGTTTCTTGGGACTGACTGACTTTTCTGTTATCAAAAATAGCTGTTATATCATCAGTCTGTCCAATCTGATTCAATAGAATGCAGTGGAAGTTATCCAAACAGATGTTGTCCATATAAATACTGACAGATGTCATGTTGTTGTTTTTTTTAAGTTCCTTGTGTTCTGTCTCATGCTTTCCTTTTCACTGCACTTTTGTCCATGTGTCCTCCTGCACTTTTTACTGTGAGCTACTTTTCCTGTGGTTTTCCTTCATTCATTCATGTGCTTTATTAGACTGTATTAATATTATTAATTTTATTTTGTGAATTTATTGGATTTTTAAGTTGGACTTTGGATTTTTATTTCTTTTTTTCTGTAGTTTTATTAAAGTTTTTGTTTCTTTCCCGTCCTCTGTTTTCTCTGCATTTGGGTCCTGTATTTTAAACTTGTCCTTGACATGATCTCAGTCACTTTTAAACAACACAATAATAAAAGAAGGGCATTCTCATTTGACATACTTCCAGTTTCAATCTACCCTGTAGCATTCTTAATCAAGTAATTTAATGCACCGCATTGACATGACAAAATGTTAAGACACACATCAACTTAACAAATGGTCAGTCAGTCATCTTCGGATTACCACCGCTGTATCCGCCGCAGCGGGTCACGGGGAGCCGGAGCCTATCTCGGCGGCATAGGGCGTGAGACACTCCGGGCACGACGCCAGTGCACCACGGAGCCACACAAAGACATACAACCATGCACACACACACTCATTCCTACGGGCAATTTGGACCGGCCAATCAACCTGAAGCGCATGCTTTTGGAGGTGGGAGGAAGCTGGAGAAACCGGAGAGAACACACGCAGACACGGGGAGATTATGCAAACTCCGCACAGAGCGGGACTTGAACCCGGGTCCGCCGCGTTGTGAGGTGGCAGCGCTAACCACTGCGCCACTGTGCCGCCTTAACAAATGGTGTTTTGTTCAAAATTTGGAAAAACAAAGTACTCTTTTCATAATTTTTCAAAAATATTGCCAAATAAAGAATTCATCAAGTAATCAATCAAGAGTATAACTTCATTTTATTCCTTAAGGCAGGTGGAATCATTCTACAGTTTTATGGCCTCATGAATGAAGATGTCTCTGATCCCACTGATGCTGGATCAAAACCTGCTGTATTGTTGGTCCGTGAACAGCAGGCAGAACAGCTTGTGACTGGGGCGATGTGGGTCATGAACTCTGAAGAACTTCTTCCTACCCCTATACATGTGTAGTGATACTCCATAGAGGGCAACAGCACCCTGGTACCAAGAAGCCAGTGCTCTAACCTCCCCTCTGTACAGTTCCTTCTCAAAAAATCAGCATATTGTGATAAAGTTGATTATTTTCCATAATGTAATGATAAAAATTAAACTTTCATATATTTTCGATTCATTGCACACCAACTGAAATATTTAAGGTCTTTTATTGTTTTAATACTGATGATGTTGGTATACAGCTCATGAAAATCCAAAACTCCTATCTCAAAAAATTAGTGTATCATGAAAAGGTACCTTACACAAGCTATTAACCAAATCATCTGAATCAATGAATCAACTCTAAACATCTGCAAAAGATTCCTGAGGCTTTTAAAAGCTCCCAGCCTGGTTCATTACTCAAAACCGCAGCCATGGGTAAGACTGCTGACCTGACTGCTGTCCAGAAGGCCATCATTGACACTCTCAAGCAAGAGGGCAAGACACAAAGAAATTTCTAGGTGAATAGGCTGTTCCCAGAGTGCTGTATCAAGGCACCTCAGAGGGAAGTCTGTGGGAAAGAAGAGGTGACCGGACCTCCCCGGTTTACTGACCATGGTAGTACTGTGCTCAATTGGCCTGCCAACTCTCCTGACCTGAACCCCATAGAGAATCTGTGGAATATTGTGAAGAGGAAGTTGAGCGACACCAGACCCAACACTGGATGAGCTTAAGGCCGTTATCGAAGCATCCTGGGCCTCCATAACACCTCAGCAGTGCCACAGGCTGATTGCCTCCATGCCACGCCGCACTGAAGCAGTTATTTCTGCAAAAGGATTCCAAATCAAGTATTGAGTGCATAACTGAACATAATTATTTCACATAGTTGACATTTTTTGTATTAAAAACCCTTTTTTTATTGGTCGGATGAAATATGCAAATTTTTTTAGATAGGGATTTTTGGTTTTTCTTTACTTTTTTGCAGAAATCATCAATATTAAAACAATAAAAGACTTGAACAACTTCAGTTGTGTGTAATGAATCTAAAATATATGAAAGTCCAATGTTTATCAGTACATTACAGAAAATAATGAACTTTATCACAGTATTCTAATTTTTTGAGAAGGACCTATAGATCATCTTAACTTATTTTTCAAATTTAAATATTTTCTTGGAGCTATGTGTGTTTACTCAATTTAAGATAACCATCAAGAATGTATCTAATCCATTTTAAATCAAGCTTAATTTAGAAATTGGGCAGCCAGGTAGTGCAGTGACCAGCGCTGCTGCCCCACAGTAAGGAAGTTCTAATCTAATGGATTAGATTTAAAAAGCGCTTTTCTGGACACTCAACGACGCTTTACATTGTATCCATTATTCATTCACTCCTCATTCATACTCATACTGTAGCCAACTGATATAGGCTCCAGCAGACCTGACAACTGCAAGGCGGATAAGTAGCTGAAGATAAGTTGATTGCAATCATCTCATCTTCAAGAAAGTGAATGAAAGAATTTAGAAACTGCTGAAGACTAAAGATGATAATTCAGATGGAGATTCCAGTGTTCTCTTGATCTCGGAGCATGTGGCTAATGAGGACACAGAAAGCAGATGACATAAGAACTGTCTGATGAGCCTCATGACTTTTTTGGTAATTATGAAGATAATTTGATTTTTCATGCTTTCTGGACTCTAAGTAATGAATATGTGTGTGAGGAAGTTGGTGAGATGAAGTCAATAGCTTGCTGTGCTTCCTTGTTTATGTAATACAAACATTCATTGCAGCTGCCCCATTGAATCTCACTCACCCGCCACTCCTGAAGTTTCCTGAACAGGACGAACACACCCTCTCTCTTGCTCTCTCTCACACACACACAAACACACACATGCACGGAGATGTGAGTAAGGTCAGCAGAGCTATTTTTGGGTGCTTAATCACTCTGCCTCCTACGTCTCTATAAAACCTGGATACGTGCTCTGAGATTCAGTCATACTGAGCGTGGCGGATAACACATCACTTTGTTTCACTCTGTATTTCACCACTACAGCTACCAAAGGTAGGAGTGCTTGTACTCATTTTTTGTTCTTGATTATCAGCTATTCTTTTTTAAGGAGTTATCATATTAAAATGTAATTTTTATTGACAATTATTACTTTTTCCTAACTCACACTATTAAATAAGAAGGGTAATCACAGTTAACAGCATACATTTCAAGCAATGTACACAACCACTGTAGCAGACATTTTTCCTTGACAAACTGAAAACAGAATATTTACAGTTCTAAAACAAGATTTTTCCTCTCCTGCTGCAGCATGAAGAGGAGACGGTTGCTGTTGCCCCTGCCTCACTTACCCACTATTACTGAGACGCTGGAGGACCTACCTGTACATCACTCATCCTCTCAATCTACCCAGAGCTCGCAATCGCTGGAGGACTACATGACAAGTATCCAGGCACTTGCATGCCCAGCAGCAGCCCCGAGCTGTGGCCCTGTCAGACTCCAGAGGTCCCCAAGGCTGCGACATTTCTCAAAGGCTCAGCTCAAACTATCAGCCTCTCCTTCACTTCTTCCTCGCGGGTCTCCCCGTGCAGTAAGGACTCCCAGCCCATACAGTCTGAGTCTAAACAGCGCCGAGGATTTTTCTCTCAAGACGGACAGAGAAAAAGACTTCAAGGTCAGAATAACGGGGCAAGACCCTGTAGACTGGCTGTTTGGACAGATAAGGACTTGAACAGAGGCATTGTTGCTGTGGGAAGACTTGAAGGCACCTCAGAGGAATATCACAATGAAAGGATGCAAGGAACTGAAGAAGGAAACAATGCTTTATGTGAACATAAAGGATTGTGGGGAAAGTGAAGCCTGGTTTTTTTTTATTAGTGAAGACAGAAGTCTACACATTTATACTGTTTAATATTTTGTAATGTCAAATATGCGTTTCCAATAAAACAAATGACAAAGTTTATTTTATGCTGTTTCTCTACATCTAAGTTGCGTTGGAAAAAAAGCTGAATTTTTTGGTACAAGTTTAGTATTTAAAACAATGACAACAAATAATTACTCAAGAACTCAAACATAAATGAAAATATTTCTGGTTCCAGACTTTGTTGTTGTCTGTTGATACTTACACAGTTGCATACAATCATACATGACTACAAACAAGTAACAAAAACTGAATTAAATTGGAAAATGAATAGTAATGGGTAATGTTAATGATTTACAACAAAAAATAAGCAACGGAATCAGTAAATGACAATATACATGACTTAGGGGCTGGTGATACCATCAGCATGAGAGGGATGAGTGGCAGGTTTGTGAATTTTTAAAAAACTAAAAATTTTTAAACACAAAATAAAATCCCAGTGCTCTTTCCAGGTTTGCATCCATAGAACAATATGTCCACCAATGTATGAAGATAGAAAATTCACTTTTTTTTTTTGGAAGAAGTCTTAAAGCTTCAATAATCACAATCTTACTGCCACCTAGTGAACTTTGATGATGCTGCAGGGCCTCACGAGAACTGAAATATACAGTAGTAGATCCCTTAGGATTTCAAAGCAGAGAAGAGCACACCGAGTCTTCAGATGGCTTCAGTGTTCATTTATTGAAACCATTAATGTTTCAGATAATTTTATAAAATTTGGTTAAGAGCATTAAAAACAGTAAGGGACTGTCTGAACATTTAAATAGCGACAGACAGACAGACAGACAGACAGACAGACAGACAGACAGACAGACAGACAGACAGACAGACAGACAGACAGACAGATGAACAAATATACGTATACCTGGGGCATTGCTACAGCTACTGCTCCTGTACTCTCATCACATGCTACAGCTTGTTGACATTTCAGGGTTTGTTTAGTGTGAATGGTGTTCCAAGTCACACCACCTGACTTCCACCCCCGACATGACAGCACACCTCACCTGACAGTACCTGCGGACTATTATGGTGTATGTTCCCAAATATATTATTAATAACCTGTATGCCCTCATCAACCGCCTCTTTGACTTTCTTTTTTTCCTCCACATAGAATCTTTAAAGAGAGTTTAGCAAAAGTTCATGTAACCATCATCTACCCACTGCCTGCCTGTGCTAAGTGTGGTGAGGAGTTCTAGTTCACAAAACAAGACTAGAATCGACCATTTGACTTTAATTAGATTCAAAAACATAGTGTTTAAACATCTATTGAAACTGAATACTTTCATGTGTATCACATCATTTTTCCATAACCTGTAACAGCTCCCCATCACCTCCACAATACACTACTAGATCACTCTCATCACCTACCAGTACACTCATGGCAACATCCCTGACTACCTGAAGGACCACCTCATCCCTTACACATCCAACATAAATCCGACACAACTCTAACCTAGGGTCTTGGATTACTCTGGATGAGCCGTACAAAGTAATTTGTCTGTTACTTTTTTAACTAGGATAATGTTTTTTAAGTTTTACGACATCTGTTTTCACTTCTTTAGGGGAATGTTACAAAGTTGTTTTGCTGTGACGCTCCATAAATGTTTTGTTGAGTAAGCCTGACTTTCCAATGACATCACAAGGAATTGACTAAACTGTAATGTTTGGGTGAACTGTTAAAATATTCAAAAGCAAAATCCACTGTATTATTTGGAAATAATATAGCATGCTTTCTGACGGTTTCCCAGTAAATGTATTGACACAGTCAGTGCATTTTCTGGAAATCTATAGTAGTCCTTTAAAATGACGTTGGTCATATGCTGACTCTTAACCTAAGAATGCCACGGCTGAGTAATGTCTAGTCCCTAAGATCCACAAAAGAGTGGATTTAGTGAGTTCATCTTGAGTAACCTCTGGCCTTCAAAATCACCTATGTCGAATCTCTAAATCATGCCAATTGAAAAAAACTAGAATGAGGAATTTTACAAAATGAAGCTCTTTAAAATTCATCCTGATCACTGATCTGTGACATATGATGACTAGACATCACCACGATCAAACACACATTCTGTCGTAAATCTACCAAAAAGTTGCTAATGCTATTTTTGTCAGCAAATGCAGCATTTTATTTATTGTATAAATATAAATAGCTACTGTAAATTGTTTTTTCTCAATATATAGCAAAATCCTTTATCTTAATGTTAGTGAAACTACACACATCAACACTCTACTGATATCGTTACTGCTAAAAAAAACCTGAGGAACATATATGATATCACGTGAGGAATAACACACACACACACACACACACACACACACACACACACACACACACACACACACACACACACACACACACACACACACATAGTATGTATGGACTGAACCTACTCGTATCTTATTGAAGGAACATGATTGATTTATCTAGTTATTCAGAGAATTTAGGAGAAATAACACATATGTTGATTTATTCTCTTTATGTATGACTTTAATGAGGAGAGTTATTTGTACTTATTTATTCAAGTTGTATTTAAGAAGTCTTTTGAGATTAAACATCTGTGTTATAATCTTTCAAGAGGTTGAAGCCATTCTATAGTTCATTGGTTGACCTTACCGCGATGTGCGTCTCTCGCCTGTAGTCAGCTAGAACAGCCTCCAGCCACCTGGAGCAGACCCACAAAGTGGTTGTAGACAGGACAATAGCGGCCGTCTCGTCTACATGAAAATGGATGGATGGATGTTTGGCCTCAGGGTAAGGGTTATGTAAATCCTATAATGTCAGCGAACATGAATGCCAGTCTATTGTCCATATGTTGCTTGCGCCAATACTATATCTGTGAGTGTGGGGGGTTTTTTCCCAGAGTGAGATTATGTAGTGGATCTGACTGGGGGGGGACAGAAAAGGGGCCCAGATCTTGACCACTGAGCCCAACACATATGGGCACACACAAACATGAAAACACAGTCTTTCCCACAAAAACCTGCTGGTTGAACACCAAGGGGAACTCCTGACCATAAAACTCAGAGAATCATTATCAAATAAATACCCAAATGTCTGCAAACAGCAGAACACACCACAACAGCACAATGTTTACTGTGGGAATGAGCAGTTACATGCTGCGTGGTCAGTGTATATGACTAAAATATGGAACTGTTCCAGTTCCAGTTTTAAGTCAACTAAAATGGGGTGTTGTTTGTGGTTTGTCAGCCACTCGGCACAGTGGAAAATAAGATAGGAATCCAAACTCTGTGCTCCATACTGCAGCCACGGGAAGCCATTTTTGGTCCTAATGATCTGATTTTAAGTGGTGGTTTGTTTAACTAGTTCTAATTTAGAGTCCATTTCAAAAGGCTGAAAATCCTGCGATCCAACAAGCTGTAAGGGAAAAGTCAACATTCCTTCTTTAACTATTTAATGTTTCCTATCCTGCAAGATGAAGCTCTTTGCTCACCTCACGAGTCATCAGCTGGAAATTTTTTCCTTCATGGTAGCAGTTGTAAGTCCTTAGGAGTGACAAAATGTCAGATCTGAATATCAAAACAAGACCATAAAAAGTAGATTAGCGCCCATCACTCACATAGTACAACCAATGATGAAATCTGATACACGTAATCACTGCTGTGATTGAGTTAATTGTTGTGGAGAGAGTGAAATAAAGGGACTTACTTTGAAATAAATTTCCCTTCACTAAGCTTCACGCAGTCCTGATGATCATTCATTATGATCACAGCCCAGCTGTGGCAGAAAACATGAAAGATGAGAGACATGAAGAGCAAATATTTATTATCTAGACTCTCGATCAGTGGTTCTTAACTTGGGTTCGATCGAACCCTAGGGGTTCGGTAAGTCGGTCTCAGGGGTTCGGTGGAGACGGAGGTCACAACAAAACACCCGACACATTCTGTCGGGTATTTTTGCCGAACATACATGAATCAGTTTACGTTTGACACATCGTGTCATTTTGTGATGACACGCCCCCCTTTGCCGTCACTGGCTGCAGGTGATCACGTGACGCTACATCGATTAGCCTACCTGTACTACATGGGATTCTGCACAATCAGTAGTCGATTTATGCCTGTCATGATGGTACGTCATCTGATTGCTTTCTTAATATTTTAAGTCATAGTAACTATGTTGAGCAAAAAAAGAAAGTGGTCGGACGAATATGTGCAACGTGAATTTACATATACCGTATAACGGAATGTGATGGGAGTCAGCGTTCTGCATGATTTGCGATGTCAAGTTGAGCAACTCTAGTCTGGCTCTGGCAAAAATAAAGGAACACTTCTTTAAGCTGCATGGAAAACAACAACAACAGACTTTGCTGTGAAAATGACATCAGAGTAACACTTTTGCCAAGGTGAAGCCACACATATCTGAACTGGTCTCTCAATAACAACAGCAGAAGTCACTGATTAGCAGATAGGTCGTTTTATGTGAGTTCATGCACTGTCTTGGTTTTGTTCTTTGAAAAAGGTGACATTAAAGCACAATTAATTAAATACACATATAAAACATATACTTATGTCTTAAATTAGCATATGAGCACATGAAACCGGCAGGCCTCGGCACCTCCAACAAGGTTAAGAACCACTAATCTAGATAATAAATATTTGTTATAGATTCTATAACATAATGACTGAGTCTACATTAAGAAGGATTTCCTTTGACAGACAGCCTCACTTACTCTCAGGGACTACATTGTTGAAAGCTGGGACAATGAATTAATATAAATCACATGGTGACAGAGTGAGTGGACCCAGAGTGACAACAAGGACAAAGCCTGGACAAAAACAAAACAGAACTATAACTTCTGTCTTAAACAAGGCCAATCACTGCAGGGTTCTGATTTGTAATCAATATTCAATAATGACAGGAAATACAAGTCAGCCATCTCTGTGGGTACATTTTGGAAAAAAAATTCAACACTAGAGTAATTTTTTAGCATAATAAATTTACTACAAGGTGAAGAAAGTCATATTAAATTCTAAGAAAGTGAAAGAAACAAAGTCCTTGATCCTTGCATCCTGATTCATGTGAAGATATTGTGGAGGGAAAGCGCTCCGGGGAATTTCCTGGTTTGGAAAGCCCAGCTCTAACTGTGGGGGAGGAGCAAAGGTATATAAAAGCAGCATGAGGCTCTGGGTCTCAGTGACAGTCAGCCGTTCTCCAGCATGAATCTTCAGTCCATCTGGCAGCTTGCCTTCCTGGGCCTGTGCTTGGTACTGATCACAGGTAACACTTTTCAAAGCTTTTCTGGCTATACTTTCTATTTTTGTTGTTGTTGTGTAGAATCTGTTTTGTTTTTTTAATTGGGAAAAGCTTTCATGGCATATGGCATTGTAGAAATCTCTGCTCATGTGGCATTGTATTGAATTAACTTGAAATCCCGTTGCTGCGTCCTTGCAGTGAGAGAGTCAGACAGCACGTTTGTGCCGGGAAGATGCTTGTGTCCACAGACGCAACGGAGCATCAGAGCACGACCCAAAGAGTTCACTGTGTACCCGAAAACCCCCGGGTGTAACAAGGCTACAGTAATGTCAGTACCAGATCCTGAAGCCACAAATGCACACTTGTAAAGGAAACTCATTTTAATGTGTGTATTTACATGTTTTTTAGCGTGACACTGAGGAGAAATAACAACCTGGTGTGTCTGGATCCAGAGGCACCTTTGGGCAAGCAGTTGATTCACTGCTGGAAAAGGTGAGAGGACAGATTTTTGAGACATAAAAACTTACTTCTGCTAGGGTCCTGTAAAGATAAGAGACCCTAAAGCTGAGTCAGTTCAGATTTAAAAAGATAACTGTGCATGACATCAGCCATATTGTTATTACAAGACAGTTAACAGGACAAAGTGTCATAACTGGTTTTTCAACTTGATTTGTTTCCCACCAATCTCAGCCAACAGCAGATTTTTCTTTTTTTCTAAAACAGTTCTTGTCCCAACAAAGTACCTGTTACAGGAACTAGGTTATCTCTTTTTACACCTGATTTGTTATGTGTGAGGAATAAAATAACATCAAATAAATAAAATAAAATAATCAGTTAGTGGCTCTAGCATATTTTCTTACAAACCATTTATATGTCTTCATGCTGTCCATTCTCAGCGTATCCAACTTTGTATGCAAAAATGTAGGATACAAATGAAGATTCTTATTTTTCCAGGTTTAAGCAAAACTTGAATTTGAATCTGGATTTGAAATGTTAAAAAAAAGTCTGTTTGCTTCAGATTCACACTTAAAGGGCAAACATTTCACACACTTGATGTTGACAACATCCAACTTCTTTAGTGCGTCATCATCTATGACTAAGTGGAGGCTCATTTTATTCAACATGATGTAAGTTTTCAGAGTCCTTCTTCCAAGCTAAACTTCTGTACTTTTGCGTGTATTTCATAGATCTCAAAAGCTGGGTCGTGATGTGAAGCGGTGTCTGAAAAGGAGGAGGAGAGGAAGAGGTTCTCGACAGAGGAGCCAGGGGCAAAGCAGAAGACCCAATTCCCAGTAGTCAATCAATCTGGCAAATGATTGTGAATGAGGAGAAGTGTGTATGTGCTCATTATTGCCATACTGAGGGGTCCAGGCTACCAAACACTGCTAAAAAAAAATCCAGCACACTACAACTTTTCTTGCAATAAATGTCTGAGGCGATCATTCAGGTTGTAAATCAAACTGTTTTTATTGATCAGCAGTCTCAGGCTTTATTTTCCTGTGCAAATGACTGATGTAATGCTGGACAGTAAGCCCTGGAGGCTTGTAATAAATGTTAACACTTTTAGTCTTCAAACACTGTTTAATGGTTAACATGTTATGTGTAGTTCTGTGTATGCAGCTGGAAAAACTAACTGAAGAGATTTAGGTGGCTATTTATTTTTATATGACACTCATTGTTTTTTTTATAAATAAATAGAACAGTACAACATTGTTACCTTGAGTTTTTTTAAAACATATTTCTTATTTTTAGAAGGGAAGGATGTGGGAAAGATGATTAAATCCTTCACAGGATATGGGAACTAAGTTAACCCACGGGATCAGCTTCAGTAATAGTACAAAGTAAACATGTCTCACTGCTATCATCTGCACAAATACCTCAAACTGAAAACAGGACAATTGTGTGTTGTATTTTAATGTGAAAGCATAAATAATAAATTCTACAGAGGAGACCCCTTGATGAGACAGCATTTACTGGAGGTGTTATTAATGCTGCAGTTCAGTTTAACGGCCAACTAATGTTTTTGTCAACTTTTATTTGGTCTGTGAAACATTTCAATGTATGCAAAAATAAATAAGCACCCCCGTCAAAAACACATCTAAAAATAATAGGCAATTATTGAGGGAGAGATGTTTAAATGTGACATGTTAGTGGAAAATCAAGCCTGAGAGGATGAACACAATCACTCTATTCTGACGGGGATGGATGAGAGTCAGACATGTAGCTTCTGGTCAACCACCCTCACTTCACAAAAATACTTCAAGGATGGCTGTGGAATGATAGTGGTGTTTCTCAAACATTATCAGTGAAAGTTGTAGAGTACTGTGTTGTCTCAGTAAACTTGTTAAATTGACAAAAAGATGCATGTACAACAAATTTAAATCTAAATTTTCATGAAAGGTTTGGTTTTTGGAATTTAATTAATTCTACAATAATTCTACATTAGTATGTACTTCACAACACTCTTGACAAAGCCCAGAGTGAAGGCATATGTCGGTGATCAGAGAGTCGTTTTTTTATGATGGCTTATAAACCTGCTTTATATCGGTTCTGAAATTTCTTGTAAATCATATGACAGGATAGTACTCAAGAAAGGAAATACATACAGTATGTACTTTTTTTTTTTTTTTTTTACTCCTTTTGCTCTGCATTTCACAAAAATCTTGGTATTTTCCAGCGGGAAACTGCACACAAACAACAAAAGTATGTATTATCCTGTGTTTCCCCCTCCATTGTTAAGGCATGGTACTCCACTTGGTACTCCACTGTGGTAGTGTGTAATAAATGCAGTTTGAGTAACCCTCTTCCTATGGTCACTTTACTTGAAATATGATTACATTATATTAAATTATATTACATTATAATTAAGTTACATTCAGTTATATTATATTAAGTTATCCCCCGACCTGCGTTAGCGGATTAAGCGGGTTGGAAGATGAATGAATGAATATTAAGTTATTAAGTTACAGTGCATTATATTAATTTGGTTACATTATAACCAAAACAACCACAACTCTTAGTAAGCAGCTCTTACCACCCAGCCTAAAACAATTCTGGAGAAAAGTTGGACCTGCACCTAAAACACTTTCACTGTGACTCACTGAACACTGGCAGTGATCCAGCAATGATTACTCAATTTTTAACAGAGTGTAACTCAAAACAGAAAGTGAAGGTATGTTGCAGAGTAGCAGAGTAAACACAGGTATTTTAGGGGGCTTTTTTAGCGAGTTATTAATATAAAGAAAGTATCTCATCTTCTCTTATAACAGCCAAGACAGAAGGTTGACAAAAACAACTAATAGTTTTACAAAAACTGCATATTTGCTTAATCTTTTTTTTTCTCCAACTAACATTAAAATGTACATCATGAATGGCAAATGATTGGTACCAACTTTTACAGTAGGGTTTTCTACGTAAAACTTTAAAGTGGTGTTGTATTTAGTGTCAATATATTGTATTTATCTGAAGTAATGTGATATGAGATTATTTTGAGTATTTATATATGTTTTTAGACTATAAGGCTGATATATTAATCTGGCAATATGATACTCTGTTGACAGAACTAGGAGAAAATTGCCGAGATTAAAGACCTGGGATGGCAGTGGCTCAGTGGCAGAGCAGGTTGTCCAATGATTCAGGGATCAGCAGTTCCATTCCCACTCCCTCTTAGTTTTTTTTTTTTTTTAGGCGGCACAGTGGAGTAATGGTTAGCACTGCTGCCTCACAGCAAGAAGGTCAGGGGTTCAAACCCCATCATTTCCAACTCTTTCTGTGAAGAGTTTGCATCATCTCTCCTTGTCTGAATGGGTTCTTCTCCAGGTTCTCCGGTTTCCCCCCATTATCAGGAAAAACATGCATCTATGGAATACTAGGTCATGTTGGCCTGTAGTGGCGGCGCACCCAGGGTGCAGCGGCTCTAGACCGACTTTCCATCTGGCCTTTCACTTTCTTTGTACCATCCCTGTGTATAATGACAAATAAAGCTCTTTGTCTTGTCATTTGTCATTGTCCTTGGGCAAGACACTTTTTCCTCTTTGCCTCCAGTGACGCACTCGCCGGTGTGTGATTGTGTGTGATTGTTCCGGTGATGGTCGGAGGGGCCACAGGCGCGGATTGGCAGCCACGCCTCGGTCAGTCTGCCCCAGGGCAGCTTTGGCTACTGATGTAGTTTACCATCACAAAGTACGAATGACAAGTGAATGAATTATGGATCATCTGTAAAAAAGCGACTTTGAGTGTCCAGAAAAGCGCTATATAAATCAAATTCATTATTATTATTATTATTATTATTACTACAACTAAAGACAGCAGCATGTTAAACTCTCATCTTTTCTACAAACTTAACCCTATGCGCACTCTGTGCTGTGCTGCCACCCTGTGGCTGAATAATTATGTGCAGCAGTGTTCCATCTCACTGAATTGCTATCCCAGTCTGTTGTCCAGCATGATGGCAAACACATTTATTCCTAATGGTTGACTTATTATTTGGTTATATTATCCTCCATTTAGTTTCATTCCATTATCCGATCACACACAAAGAAAAAGGTTGTTAATCAGAGCACATATTGATGGGTGATCTTGTTCCATGAAGATTTCATTCTGATCTATGACACATTATTAATAGATTAATCTTAGTTAATTTGATAACATGTATTTAAAGCAAGTGACATCTTTCCCAAGAATGGTCTCCGGTACATAGGAAGGGATTCTTCTACATTCCCTGAAACAGAAGTTAAGTCAGGAAAAAATGCTTTCATGAGCAGTGATAGTTAACACTAAAAAGGGAAATAGACAAAATGACCACAATGACGCCTGTCTGTCTGTCTGTCTGTCTGTCTGTCTGTCTGTCTGTCTGGGAAGCAACCAATGGGAGGTGGGGTGGAAATTCAGCAAAACAAAGAAAACCAAACACAAAAGAAGAACATGCTTACACATTTTTGACAAACTGGTGGTTATTATTTAATAAAATATTTATTGTTTTTCAACTCCTCTATGATAATTTCCAGGGCAACAGAAGTAACTCTGAGTGACCTCTGCGTATCACCCCTTTAATTCAAGTTAATGGCTGACAACGTCAGTGCATAATGAGATGGACTGTTTGTTTGTCAGATACATTCATACATAATAATGTCTGTATAAATATTCCATAACTTAAAGCACTCCAATCTGCTGCCTATATAATCAATTATTCAGGAGACACCACAGCCACACGGTGACGCTTAGATCCCTGTGTATGGACATTATCTATCTCTTCTCATCTAAATTACACTAAACTAGCCACTGCCTCTAAGTGTGAGGTCCCTCAGTGAACAAAGAACCTACACTGCAGGTAAGTTAACTGCTGTGATCATCGCAAGATTCGTGTCCAATTATCGCACTTTCTGGCAGCTGCGCCCGACTATAATCCATTTTCACGCACTAAAAGCCCAGGGGAGCTCCAAAAGATGCACACTATGCCAGATTTGCATTTCCCCTCAATAAATCAACATTTACAGACTCACATTGCACAGAGACTTTTAATGGGCTGTCACTTGCTGAAAAACCAGCTATTACTCTTAAGACACCCAGTTCTATAAAAGTAGCAGTAACCTGACGCAGACCGGACTAGAGGAGGAGGTTTCATAAAAAGTCATCACCATATCAGCATTTAAACATACATACATTGAATTCACACCATTTGTAATATAAATTCAACTTCAATCCATCTGCTGACACCTGGAGAGCGCACGGTTCGTGTGGACACTTTCTCCTTATCACTTCTTGTTTCCCGATCAATTGATAAATAATTAGAAATAAGTGAATTAGAAATAAGTGAATTTACCATAGCAGGACGCGTCCTCCGTCTTGTTCCGTATATCCCAACAATGATGTATCCTGTTTGTCGTCCCTTTATCGGTCTTCATGCCTCCCCGGCCGTACGGTATAATGAGCTGCTAGACGAAACCGACAGGAGGATTATCCAATAGGAGACCGATCTCAGATATCGTAGCTAATCAGCATTCAGTGTGGGCGGTCCCTACAGTCTCAGATTTGTTTTCGTTTTACCGTCATCAAGGTGCGGATACCTCTGCGTTACCGCCTCAGCTTCAAGAAAGACAACCATCAGAAGAATACTGTAATTTAAATAAATAAATAAATAAATAAATAAATAAATAAATAAAAAAAATACATTAAAGACGTTTCATATATACATTATGGACGATATACATACAACTACTAATTTTTCTCATTCTTGTTATTAACCTAGCGTTAGTACCCGAGGCATTATCATGTGTTATACTTGACTTTGTTGTTACAAGCTGTATTATATAAAGTTTTAATATATTATTGTGTTCATTTTATTTTCCATTTTTTTTGCCTTGTGAATATCTGGACACGTGATAACTTTTCCAAAGCATTGCAAATAATACAAAGAAATGTTTATGTCCATGCACAGAAAATCAAATGTCTTTATCTCATTCTTTCCGGGTTAGCAGTAAAGGAAGAAGTCCCTATGACCTGCTATGATTAATTTCACCCAACATCCTGTTTTTGAGTCTGAATTTGCAGACTAGGAAACTACTGTTGGGTGGAAACAAGCTGTAGGAAGTCTCTTTCTCTCTCCCTCACTCTCTGAGTAAGGATTCATGCATAGAGGAAGTAAGTTTACCAGCAGATTAATAACTTCCTCCATAGTAAATCTACTCTGAAGGAAATGTGTCTGACAAAGCTTGTTGAGCATTTGTGGAAGTGGACTGGAAACACTGACATTCCTTTGCTTTATAATTGAGTCAGTCAGCTGCTAACTGACTGAGTATCATTGCAAAACTGATAATAGAAGCCTGAATACGTGCCAGTGAGCATCTTCAGCAAACTCCAGACAAATACTGTCTGTTCTCTCCAGAAAACCATCAAAACATGTCATCTGTCAGGACTAGACTCACACTGAGGATCTGCTGGGTTAATTAGCACCACATTTATATGGATATTTTTAACCTTAATGCTATTTAAGCAGAGGTGTGTTTTCACGCATCTGACCCCAAACAATGAGCTGCTCTCTGATGAATGAGACTCGCTGCTTGTATTGATTCTCCCTGAGCAGAGAGATTGCTTCTTCAGGGTACATCAACAGTTCAGAGAACAAAGGGTTGAAAAATAAAGCATCTGTAAGTGTGTGTGTCTGTCTGATTTGACAGGATAAACATTATTTATTTATTACCACAACATAAGCGTAGTATCATTATGGACAAGCAAATAGAAAAATAATGAAACTGCAGTCTTGTCATGCAAACATTTGTGTATTTGTATTCATTCGCTTCAGGTTAATAGGCCGTTCCAAACTGACCGTAGAAGTGTGCGTCTATGTGTGTTCATGTTTGTATGTCTCTGTTGCGCCGCTGTGCACTGGCATCGTGCCCGGAGTTTACCCCCCCTCTACGTCCTATGCCAGCTGGGATAGGCTCCAGCTCCCTGTGACCTGCACAAGTGCTAAGTAAAATGAATGAATGAATGAATCTCAGGGGGATCAGGAGCTTCTCCTGATGCACACATCTTGTTAATGGTGTCAATGCACCATGTATGACATGTTATTAATGCATGAATAATACTTATATTTAATACTACTGTAATTATGTTTGCTGCGTTGGCACATAAGAGGTTTTTTGTCGAAACACAGGGCTATGGGGGCTCTCTGGTGGGTGATGTGATGCTCTTCTCATCACCATAATAACGTGAGCACTCCTCCCAGAGCTCCGTCTCCATGGTCACCAATCACACATGACAAATACACAAAGAGCAGGCTTGAATGTGACTAACACATGCACCTGCAGAAGCTCAAATTCCTGCTAGTCCCATTCAAATTCTTGCATATATTCTATGAAGTTGAGTGAGTGAAGCAGTTGATCTAATTTGTCGTCTCATGAATAATGTATGCTGTTGTAACTGGATTTGATTGCTCTTAAATCAATGCTGGCTTTGCAAAAACAGGCTCATGTAGGTACAAATAGTTTAATTGAATTTAATCCATACAATCGAGGACAAAATTGCGATTGAAATATAGATCTTTCTTGTCTAAAATGTGCTTTCAGAAGTACATCTCATTTAAAAAATCATCTAATTCTCCTCATAATGTTACTTCTAGCTAAAGTGTGCCACTGCGCAGGAGCAGTCCATTGTACTCAGTCCGTATGAACCCTCCCCATTGTGTGTTATCAGACTGAGCGCAGAGGGATGTTCAGTCTGTAATCATCGGTGCAGTGTCTGCAGTGGTGTCTGGCTCTGGTTCGCTGTAGCAGTCCATCTCCTCCATCTCTCTCTCCATTGGCTCCTCCTTACCTCTGAAAAATATCAGCCTCCTCTCTTTCCACCTCCTCCTCTCCCTGTCTGTGCCTTTAGGTGCTGCTGTCTGCTCACTCTCTAACATGGCCTGGATGCACTCTCCTCTCTCCACTGAGCTGACACAACAGTCCCTTGAGGTGGAAGTCAGTCCCCGGCCTCTTCCCACGAGGAGGAAGGAGAAATTACTGTCAGATGATGCTTCCTCGGTCACACACGTATTAGCCAGATCTTGATCTCCTTGGTTCTCCTTTGGCCTTTTTGGAGACTCAACCTTTGTTTTCTTGCTTAGTATGAAGTTAAACAACGCTGTCACCAGAAGCATTATTCCTGTAATCAGGAAATCAGTTTTATTTAATGGACTTTTTGCACAAGACATTTTGAGATGCTCCGTTCGTAAAAGCATAGGAGTAAATTATGAAATCAGTGTGTTGTTAAGGCTGTCTCAGTGTCACACTGTTTGGGTTATACTCCATCAATAATATCATCACCTACACTTGAACTTTTCTTACTATATGACAAGTCTACTCCCAAAAAAGCCTGTCATAACACCAACAGCATATTTTCTGCACATTTTCTATCGGCAACATTATTATATTTGCAGTTTTACCTGGGATGGTTGCATGCCACACCAATACAGGGTGCAAAAAGCAGATCACCGACATTATGGAGTAATAGAGGAACTTTTGGAAGCCTCCAACACGAGCCATCTTACCCCACAACACAAACAGCTGCCAGTCTGGAGGGCAGCTGTAAAGATTGATGAGATAGAGAAAAGCAATGGAACTCAATTTACAAACTTTTTTAAAAATAGAAATAATTGAGAAGTTGCACAATTTTATATTCTTGTGACAGTAGAGACTCACGGAAGACACATGAACAATAGAGCATCCAGGAAATAGGCCATCTCAAAAATCATGATGGCGACAGAAGACACCCTGGAAGGAAAAACTAATCAAAACAGTGATCCATTTCTAAGCCATAACTAAAATCTAAATATATCTGGATATTTTAAATGGGGCTGGGGATGAAGATTGTATTTGAAGATCCTGAGACAAGGCATTGATAAGCCTCAAGTGCCCCCGGTAGATACAAAAGAAAGTAAACATGCCCTTTGTATTGTCTACAGGCTACTGGCTACAGGATATGCCCCTTTGGCAATTTTGTGCAGAAACAGTGTAATTAAACCTCACATCCATTGAACTAGAACAAATGTCTCCAGACATCAATAAGGTACCAGGAGACTCGTCTCCTTACTACTAGTTGCACCTCTCTCCAGCTCACTGGCTCAGGATATTCAGGTGGTGACAATAATAAATACTTACAGTAGGTAGACGCCCAGGCTGTTGAATTCTCCATGATGCAGGGTCTCAATTCCAACAGCACACATCACTGAAAACAACAACAACAAAAACCTGGGAAGACGATTTCCTTTATTTAAACAGATGTTACTGACCAGCTTCTTCCACCAGATGTCAGACTTTGCTTTGTGATTTTCTCTGAGGTTGCGAACAAGATTACACTAGTGGATAATGAAAACTTTGCTTGATGATTAAATGTAACCTCCGAGACCTGTGTAAATACTGTTAATCTTTCCTCTGTGATCAAACTTCAGCTTTTATTATTCTTTGTTATATTTAGCAGGACTATCTTTGTCATGTTGTTTTGTAGGTAGTTTTTGCTGTATTCTCAAACATCTACTTGTAGTTTAGAAGTTATTGCAATTTAGAAGTTGTAGAATTTGTCTCCCATTAATTGAGATCTAAAAACTATTGTGATTTTTCTTGAGAAAACCAAATTTGAATTTGTGACCACCAGGGAGTAGAATTTTACTCTTGGCACATTGTATTCTATATAAAGATATTTGAGGAATGCTTTAAATGTAATGGTTGTAATTGTTTCTGTTATGATCTCATCATTTTAGTAATAGCTTGCTCATGTATATAATTACTAGATCACTGCTGGCACGTTAGGTAATTTTATTCGAGAGGAAAATTAACACATTGCAGACATTGAGCCAGAACAGATTATGATCAGGTCACTATATGTAATGGACTGTTATTCCTTTCTTTCATCTGAGGCTTTGGGGTTGTAAATGACACAGAGCAGAATATTATGTTGTCGTTTTTATAAAATTGAATGAAAGCATGCTTCATTGCAAAACAAAAAAATCATTGCTGCAGTGACCTTGAACAGGACATCAGTTTCTATAGCTGCTCTTAACTTATGGAACCTTTGAGATCGGCAGTTCGTTTCTTGCTCCTGCCCAGCCACCCGGAGTGTGACAGTGGGAAGTGTCAGAACACCTGAGCAGTGCTGAAGCGCCCTTGAGCAAGGCGCTGTCCCCTTTACAAGTTGTTCATTGGGGCACAACATGAAGGAGCTGCCCGCCTCTCTACCTTCCCCAAACTGCATATCTGCAGGCCCTGTAAGTGTGTGTGTTGGAGCCTGTAGACACTATATATGCATGACTAAGAACTAACAGTGTGACAGAGTGTACAACTAACTCATTTCCCTTCGGGGATCAATATAATATATAAAATATAAAATAACAAATAGATAAGAGGTTCTAGCAATGTTTGTTATGGTCCTTATTCTCACCAGGAAATAGTCTTGCCCCTGAGCCTGGCTAAGGCCACAATGTTATTCCTAACTAACTAACTGACTGACTGACTGACTGTCTGTCTTTCTGTCCGTCCGTCCGTCCGTCCGTCCGTCCGTCCGTCCGCCCGTCCATCCATCCATCCATCCATCCATCCATCCATCCATCCATCCATCCATCCATCCATCCATCCATCCATCCATCCATCCATCCATCCATCCATCCATCCATCCATCCATCCATCCATCCATCCATCCATCTATCTATCTATCTATCTATCTATCTATCTATCTATCTATCTATCTATCTATCTATCTATCTATCTATCTATCTATCTATCTATCTATCTATCTATCTATCTATCTATCTATCTATCTATCTATCTACATGCATGCACGCACGTACACACACACACACACACACACACACACACACACACACACACACCACTGAACACATGGAAGCAGTTTCTCTCACCTACTTACTTGAAAGAGAGACAAATGCTTTGTGGCAGCTTATAGAGTGTGTGAGGAATTAACACTGCATATAGACCAGCTGCATCGTAATGTACAGTGGGTCTATATGTGCTCCCAGCATGCATTTCTGCTTTCAGAACACGCAGAGAGGCTGACATACAAGCACAGATATGACCACATGCAAACACACATACAGAGACATGTGAAAGGTTGTCACTCCTGAAAGTGTGGCGTTTCACATATTAACCTTTAACACCCCTTCATGAAAGTGCAGAAATGAGTGAATGATGGATATGCTGGATCACTTTGGTTCATCTGTCAGACAAGAAAAAGGACACTGCATATAGTACTCAAATCTATCCACCATTTAGATGTAGACATGGCACACACACAAGCACACGCACATGCACACGCGCACACGCACACGCACACGCACACGCACACACACACACACACACACACACACTGAAACAATGGACTCAAAGCCCATGTAGGTGTGAATGCGTAACAGCTTGTGACCACATAAGCCTTGGCTGGATCCAGGGACTTGGACTGGTTTGATGAGGGACACACGCCTCCCAGTAAATGTTCAGTACTTGCAGCTGTTAGTCTTTCAGTGGAGGGGAGGCCATATTTTTAAAGGTGGCATCAACCAAAGATTGATTTGCTCTGGATGATTTAATGTGTAATCTGTCAATGTGAGCTTTAGGAAAACAGTGGAGGACGGACACTAGTTGCAAAGTTATGTATGAGCAGCTATGTTTTTATATGCTCTATAAATCAGGCAGATGGTTTGATGTGGAGGTCAAGCATGCTGTTGGCAAACATCGTTATTATCTGACCCTTCAACATTTTGGGTTTATGAACTATTTTAAACACGGCTTCATCAAGCATCACTCACAAAAGAGCTTGTTAAAGTGACACTTTCAGAGCAGAGTAAGACATCAGCAGATAACGCTGCATGTATGACAGAGCGCATGTTTCTTTCTCTCTTTTTATGCAATAACATGCATACCTGTAGAGTCTCATAAGAGAGACTTGGAATTATTTATAGATTGGCTGGTGCATCCAAAGTAGTAAATCTCCGTTACTAAAACAATAAAGACACATTTGACTCTTAATTCAATTCTTTTGTAGCTGTCCATTCGTTTTTATATTTATAACTTACCCGTTGCTGTAGATACGCCAAGGATCCTGCAGGTGCACTCAACAACAATCCACCAAGTTCTCTGTGAGTTCACCATGACCTCCAGTAATTTTCACCCTTTACTGTATAAATCTAACCTCACCTATCTCTAACACTGCCTGAAATAGTTGGTAACCTAAAAGTTACTAAAATAACATCCTTTCATAGCTGGTTGTTTGCTAGAAGGACCCACAGTTAGGTGATCCACGAGTGCCATGATGTGGAACCTCTTAGCTTGGCTGAGTTTTTGCCAAAAGGTTTGTGACTCAGTGCTTCTGTCGCTCCATTAACTGCTAATCACTCTGATGTGTGTGTGTGCGCCCACAAACACACACACACACACACACACACACACACACACACACACACACACACACACACACACACACACACACACACACACACACACACACACACACACACACACACACACACACACACACACCCGGTTTAGCATTTCACCTTGTATTTCAAGGTGAAGCTGTTCTTTTCAGTGTCATTGTTGGACCATTCATCTTTAGTGCTAGTTAAAAATATTAAACTGACTCTCTCACACACATACACTGTTTTAAATCATACTCTGTGTGCTGTATATACACATTTTTCAAAATTAGCAGTAATTTGTGTTCTTGTACAAAGCAAGTTTTCAAAGTTCGTTCTTTTCTTCTTCTGTGAAATTCCCTCTGCCGAGTGAATTTTCAAATCTTCCTGTGGCGATGCCATGACCCATGCTTGTATCCCTTTGATTGGCGTGGCATGGCTATCAAGTTTCTATGTAGCCCCACTGAGAGGACTTCAAGTACACAAGAAACATAGTAAATCTATGACATAACAAGTAAATCGGAGCCACAGCCTCCAAATGGAATTGCCTGTTTCCCTCCTAAGCCCAACCTTCTCTAATTTTTTTAATACTACATTATACTGATTCCTGTAGGGAATTTTTTTTAATTTTTTTTTTTTTTTTACAAATAACAAACTCTGGTTTACAAAGATAAATAGTATGAACAAATCAAATGGTGTATAGTTTACTCCACTGCAAAAATAATTTTCATGTTGCGACAGAATGCAATGGAAATGGGATACAATGTCACAAGGGCCAACATAAATCCCATGACACACACATGTGTAATGAGAAGCCCACATAACTGCTTGATGCAGGTTTGAATAAGTTGCAAGCTTGTTTGGCCCAGCAGAGTCTCAATGGAATGAGTGGCCGGAGTCACAGACCATACACACACCCTGACTCCTGGTGGGGGACTGCTACAAGCTAAGCTACATAAATCTACTTAAATCTCTTACAAAGACAAAGACTCTTTTATTTACTGGATCCTGTTGTTACTGGCTTAGCGACCCTGCTATTTGTAGTATTTATGATATCGAGTGGGGTGTCCAAACTGCAGCCCGTGGGCCAACTGCAGCCCACGTTAAACTACTAATTGGCCTGTAGCGAATTATAAAAATATAATAGAATATGGCCCACACTTAAAACTTCCACTTGATTGAGTTGTAATCCTTAGTTTGAGCACCTAGTGGAGCCACTAACTTTCATTTAACACTGCCTCTCCCTTCAAATTTATCAATGAAAAATGTTAGAAGAGATGCCCAACAATGGTGAAATCAAAGAAATGCAAGATGGAAAGGGAGTGCAGAAAAGATCAGGCACAATGAGAAAAAGAATATTTATTTTTAGAAGTCAAGGGTAAGTGTGCCTGTTTTATTTGCAGTGAAACTGTTATTGTATGTTAGTATTATCAAACAAAATATCAGACTTGGAGGTCCTGCACTGGTACTGATTGGGCAGAGAAAGCTATAAAAATGACAGCTAACCTACAAATTCAGCAACAGACTTTTTAAAGCTTTATATATTTATAATACCAATAACTTATTTGCATAACTGCAGTATACCCCCCACGTCCCCTTATATTTATGCAGGACTGTGAAGGGGGATCTAAATCCTGTCTAAGAACCAATCAGAGGTTACTTTTTGAGTAAGCACTATTAACCCTTTTGGCAGCAAAATAAATAGAAATCCATGAATGGAATGTTTGATAAAGGCTGTTTTTTTAAGAATATTGAATGATCAGGTATAACTTATCTATATTAAAATGATTTTGTCAATGTTAACTCTAATAGCTTTTCATATATTTTTCTGTATGTGACCCTCTCTGAATAAAGTTTGGACAGCCCTGATATAGAGCATGAGTGACTTTGTATGAACAGCACTGCAGATGTGAGAATAAACTTTATATTCATCAACTGCAAGCTTGTAACTGTGTTTGACTTTATTGTCCCAATAAAACAAACAAACAAACAAACAAGCACATTTCCGTTTCATTTCATCATTAGGTTCTACATTTTTGACATTGACTTAAGAGTAAATCTGTGTGTAGTTTTTAGTTGTAAATTCCAGTTTGCTAACATGCTAAATTAAAATGTTTAATTAATGTCATAACTGATCAACATCAATAGCATTGACAATGTGCTACTAATAAGATTTAGAGTCGCTCAAAATACAACTGTGTATAGTTATAGCTGAGTTGATAAAGAATGTTTGTAGTTAACGTTCAGCAAAATATGGCTGAAACTTATCAAACACATAATGGATAGAATTTTGTTGATAATTAATAGTTCAGTAAACCCTTCATGGAATTTGTTTGGTTGCCAAGAATTGAAAAATCTTTTGCTGGTGTACATCCTGTTCTAGCATTCTTTGTCTTTAGTAAATATTTATTCAACATAAAGTGCTTTTAATGTGCAGATTATTATCGCACATATCTTTCATATAAATATCAGTCAGTGATACATAATTGCACCACTACTGGCCAGATTTTCAGAGGTAACTGAACGGTTAATGGACATCTTAGTCAGTCTCCTGAGATGGTACATATGCAAACTTTGTAACATAATGTAAAAATGACAGGAACTAACAAGCGTATGACCACCCACCTTATGCAATTTAACTGATGAAAGAGAAAAGAAATAAATCTTGATGAAACAACATGCATGTTTAGACTGCAGTGCATTATTGCACATGACCCAGACGAGCTAAGAATGTACGTGTTAACTGAGCTTTACCATCCGGAACACGACAGGGAGCACTTTTATCATCATTTCACACAGTCAAATGATGACGATCACATGAATACAATTTTTACAAAATAATTTATGGCACTGCCTCAGAGTGTAGTGAAGGTTCCATTGTTCTCTGAATGACTTTTATGGTGCTTGTCAGAATATGCCAGAGGGTGGAGTTGTTTAAGTAATTGTGACTGATTGTAATCTACTGAGACTGTATATCTCAATCGAATGTTACAGTGGAACGTTGTTTTCCTTTGGGCTGTGCAGTGCTCCACTCATGGCAACAACTGCTCTCAGTGCTGACTTTAAAACTTTCACCAATCTGACCCATGACCTCTCACCTCCCCAAACTTTTACTCACCTACTCATATGTTCTCTCACTCTGCAATCATCCCTGTGTTATGCCTCCCACCCCACACCACCACCACGTTTTCACACCATTCTCTCTCCACTGTGTACACAGGCAAAGGATAAGAGAGTAGCCATGCACACACACCCCCCACTCACCCCTTTACTGCATATCCATACTCCCCCCATGTGATATGGGTGTTCTGGTGCCTGTAAAAATCAGTGAAAACAGCTCAGATCTTAATTACAGCAGGAGCCCTGTTCTGTAGCTTTGCTCAGACAACTCTCCATAAACACTTTCAACAAGCTGTTTTATCTGAAGGCCAAGAGCAAACTGTGAACGTTCTGAGAGAGATCTGATTAATTTTGGCAGGAAACATGATATTGAATAAGAAGATATAAACATCACTGCATAGATATGCTATTTAAATTAATTGTAATGTTAAACACCACAAATGTCACCTTAATTACTAGATTTGCAAATAAATGGATACCCCTAGTGGATAAGACGTGTTGGCACCCTATATTCTGGGGTGTTCTGGTCATTTATGAACTTTAAAAGCCGACACTGATCAGGACAATGGTTTCTTGTTTCTAAGCTCCATTTATTACAAAAGCAAAAGGTCGGGTGCTTCACCCAGACAGATGAAGCACAGACATGGGAGGGAGCAGGAGAAATATGTGGTTGTGAAAGTAATATTAATCAAGAAGAAGTAGACAGGGAAGACAGAAAGGATGTACAAGGCTCGCCTTTTCATTGTTTTATTGTCAGTACAGGTTATTCATCATTATGAAGTGGGTCTGTGGGGAACTGTGGAAATGTGGAATTGGTCTTTTCTCAGACCCCACGCATTTTAAGGAAGAATCACAGTGTACTGTATAATATCAAATCCCATTTACATTATCAGAACACATCTGCTATGCTTTATCTCTTCAAAAGAACAGCCTGGTTAGGAATGAAGAATATGCCAAATCGTTTGGATGACATGATTTGAGCTATTTCAAATTTCACTAGCACTCTGCAAAGCATATTCCTCCACCAAGGTCTAATTATCCTGTTCATGTCTGTGTAGTTTACCTCACCCATGTGCTGCAGCTCCACAAAGGTCACAGGTTATCAGTTCAGTAGTTTCTGTGTAAATAAATCAATGTTAGATAATTTAAATAAACATTCCTGATCTCTCCGTGTAATAGATCTTCACCAGTACTGTAATTAATGGGTTCTTCTGAAAGCAGGTCGATTCCTCTCATATGATCCAAATAAGGCAGTGATTAAATCTCAGATAGGTAGACCGTTTTTGTTTTTTTTGCGCCATTTAATAAAAAGCTTTTTGTATGTCATTCACATTTCCCATGCATGTTTAATTGTAGCCTATCAATAGAGACCAGCCAGAAGTTCCTGTAAGCACCAAAGACATCTTGACACCAATGATCCTGTGGGGTGACATTATTACATGAATTATTTGAGAAAGAATGAGAGAAACTTGGTTTATTAATCCATGTGGGGAAATTATCTTCAACACATATAAAGGCTACCGCGCACGCACACACATACACACACTTGCACACACATGCGCACGCATACACACACACACACACACACACACACACACACACACACACACACACACACACACACACACACACACACACACACACACACACACACACACACACACACAAAAGACCTTAGGGAGATGGACGGGTGTCAGGCAGCCAAATAGCATCCTAAAAGGTGAACGACGAGGTGGGAGACGAGGTGCCTGATTTATAAGACGAGGTGGCCGAGTGGTTAAGGCGATGGACTGCTAATCCATTGTGCTCTGCACGCGTGGGTTCGAATCCCATCCTCGTCGACAGGTCTTTTGTGAATTTCTCAGTTTTGAATCATTAAAGTATATCTATCTATCTATCTATCTATCTATCTATCTATCTATCTATCTATCTATCTATCTATCTATCTATCTATCTATCTATCTATCTATCTATCTATCTATCTATCTATCTATCTATCTATCTAAAAGCAGCTTGTGGGTTTCAGTGCCTTGCTCAAGGGCGCCTTTGCAGTGCTCAGGAGGTGAACCGGCACCTCTCCAGCTACCAGTTTACACGCCATCCTTTTTGTCAATGTTGGTCTTGAACCGGCCAGCCTCCGGTCCCCAAGTCCCCAAGCTGAACAACTGCTGCCTATCTGCTGTAGTTATTGTACACAGTGCATTGCTGATGCTGATGATATATCCTGACTGACAGGACGTGTTGTGATGGCCTCTTGCTCGTGGGTTTCTTGGTTGTTTGCTTCTCAAAACAGGTTCTCAAAACAAGTAAGACCCTTTTAAATTTCAGTGTCGATCAGTAAGAAAAGGGGGGGTTGAGGATTTTTAAAACTGTCTTAAAAATTGCGACACAGAGTGTTTTTCAAAAACCTTATGAGTTTGATTTTGTTAAAGCTTGACTGAATTAAATGGGAATGCTGAGCTTTGGCAGATGTATGCTCTCTACTGAGTGGTTTTTGCGTTAAGCCTAACTTCTTAGTCTCTCTCTTGATCAGCATCACACAGCGTGGCCCTCACTAGTGGCCTCCACTAAACACTTTCTGACTAGAGATCTATTTGTTCTTCTGGAATCGAATTAGATCCAAACAAAATGAACTTACATTAAAATGTGTGTGGTCTCCTTCTGTGTCTGGCTCAATCATGTTAGCAATTGTTAAACAATAGATATTGACTGGAACATTCATAATTTACTGGGTGTTCATCAGAATGCAACTCCAGCTACAGCAACAGCCTATGTGGGAAAATACTACCTAGTGCTTAAGTTTGATTGACAGAGCGTGACTTGGCAGAGAGCTGTGAGAAGTCGAAATTTGGTAAAGACAAAATGCTAACGACCTGGCTGACGACGACGTGGAAATGTCTGCTTAGCACTCATCAAATCTGATTCTCATAGTATATACAGTATAGTGATGTGTGCATGTACCGCTATGAAGCCAGCTTGGCTAACACACAGTCAAAGAAATAACTATTTCCAATTTCCCTTCCAATGCAAATGTTGAATGTGTCTCTTCTGATTTCAGTCCTGCTGATTCAGGGAGTTTGCACTTTCTGCAGTAATAGAATGTGAATTTAATCTGCTGAGAGTTTTCAGAACATGCATCTGAGGTGATTGGCTGTTTTAAGGTGACTGTAATGGCAGATCGCTCTCTGTCCTTCCATTTCTAATAAAAGTATTTTGATGAAGAACGAAAACAGTGCTACATTTTCTCCTTCATCGTCCATCTCAGCCTCATAATTTATGTTTTAAGTCTGCTATTTCTCATCTGTCCTGTTTGTTTTCTCACAAATCTCACAGGCCTTAAGAGCAGACGTGACATTTATCGTTTGATCTTGAAAAATGCCATCATCAGCCTTCCCCTTCAGCCAACGAGGGAGTAACAGAAGGCATCATGTCACATAAGTTGATGTTTTAATTACTCACCATTATTTTGAACAAATACAGGGACCCAGTGTCCTTACACACTGTCTATCAGAGCCAAGAGTTAAGAATGTAGTGTGAAGTCAAATGGCAATTCCTCTTGAGTGTTTGAATAAATACACAGACGTGTGCACACACAGCTAGATTCACACCCTGATAGTGAACAGAAAAGGAAACCGTAAGAGTTTGGCCTTGGTACTGAGGGCCTCTGGTATATTTTTCTCTTAATATTCCATTCTACATGAAACAAAACTTTTGTCCTATGAGTAGTTTTTTTTCGTTCTGTGTTTAAAGTGCAAAGGAGTATTTACCCTGCAACCAAGAGGCCCCAAGATTCCCTCTAGACTGATGGCAGCCTCCTTTATGGTGAGCCCACACTGATTTAGCAGCCCAAAAATTCTTCATAAATTCATATCAGACAGGATTAAGTGAATCTAAATTATTTTAAATATGGTTGAAATATTCAAGACAACCCACAGTATTCTTCAAAAACAGACAACATGGCTGTGCAGCATCATAAGGCAACATGATAACATTTGAAAGGGTGACATATTTCATCGTAAACAGAAGAGCCATTTCATAAAATAGTTTGGCATTCTTTTATTATTGAGAAAAATCTGTTCTTCATTTCTGTCTTGTTTTTACTCAGGAGTAGAAGAAAAGTCTTTGTGGTAATGTGGCCTGGCTGTAAAGATTTCCTGAGGAGGTCCTCAGAGACAGAAGTCCTTCTTTATTCAATATAGATGCTTCTGAAGAGAAAAGACGACGAGAAACTGAAGTCAATAATCCTTAATTCACCACACAGTACAATAAACTACTGAGTCCAGAAGTGAATATGGGAGGTTTATCCTTCCTGAGGAAATCCTGTTGAATATTTTAATGTGGAGTGTACAGTATGTATGTGGAGTGACGGATAAAATCCATTTACAGATTTTGACTCTTATCATAGAACAGAAACAGGTTCAAAATCCTCGATTGCTGGATTGTTCAGTGGAATGATGTTAAATTAATAGAATTTAGAGATAATTGAATTGAGAGAAGAGATAACAGAAACATCAGTCAGATATTCCCAAAAACTTCATAAGAACATGTAAGGTTACCAATGTGTTGGTCGAAGACACAAAATGAGACAAAGGAAAAACAAATGAAAGCTATGAATTATCGAGGAGCTGTTGAATGGAGCAACAAAATGGAAAACAGGGAAAAACTGTTCCAGCAAAAAGTAAAAAGAGTAAAAAGACATATGCACAGGGTACAAATACAGCCAACTGGCATGCAAGCTAGCAACTGTCACTGTCACTGTCGCAATGATGTATTTTTATTTTTACCTTGTGTGTGTGAGTGTTTAATCAGACTGTGTCCACGGTATGCACATTCCTTTTCATTCAGGAAGTTATAAAACATCAGATACTGTGCAGTGTTTCCACTTCTTTCCTTTTCTAAAAAACACAACGATCCCTAATCCTGTGGCTGACTTGTACAACTGCCAACACGGTCTGAAGATAGCTAATAAATGGGATAATTAAGTTCAAGATCAGGAGACTGTAATCATGTCATTATTTGCCATATTATGAACATCATGTCAATAGTCATTCCTACTGGCCACATACTGGATATCAAAGGAAAAGCCATCATTCTCCAAATCCTTTGCATGTGGCTGTGTTTTATGAGTGTGTGTGGTGGTCAGGGTGAGGGCCGGCCTTCAGCCTGACTAAATGCTTCCATGCAGTCAAGTTTGTGCAGCACAGCTGGTTGCCCGATTGCACCAAAAAGAGGGTGCCTTGATCAAGGACAGCTTGCCAGAAAGATCACATAGGCTGATAGTTCACAAGTTTGCAACACGTGCTATATGTTGAAATGGACTCAGTTTTGTTGAAATAGTTTGAACTTTGGAAGTATATAACTAGAGGGCAGGCAGCAACCTGGCTTCTACAATTGGTGAAGCAGCAAACGCAAAAGTGGCCAGATTGTCGTTGTAAATGAGAGCTGGTTCTCCACTGACTTATCTGGTTAAATAAAGGTTAAATAAAGATATGATAAGTTAAAAATCACAAGAAAGAGATTTATTAATACTCTTATATCAGTTTGAGCAGTAATTAAATCAACATCCTGTGGCTAGTGGCATTAAGGTCAACTGAAATCCCTGTGTACTCTACTTGCCAAATTTATATTGAGACATTCATTTAAATTGCTTCATAACAAATGTAATTATCTGCAGTGTTATAAGAAAAGGCCGATTTGATTAATGAAGTTTAGAAATTGTTTATTCTGGCATCCATAAGCATGTTGGGCTTATGAGTGGGGAATAGAGGTTTACTTTGCTTAGAATATAATTTTGAGTTTTTTGTTAATAACAGCTATATCATGTCCATAATGTTTGTACCTTTAAGTCTCCCTCATACATGTATTATATCACACAGGAAGAACATTCTGGTTCTCTAATTGAATTTGCAAACAATCTATGTGACAGACTGACTCCAAAAGTGAAAGGATGTAATACTTTATGATCTAAATAACTGAAAAGAGGTGGATATGATGCAATTAAATGAATAATATAATTATAGACTACTTTTACGCTTCATATGGTCAAATCCCTCAAGACCAAATATAAATATATAAAAACATCTTGTAATGTTTCCTGTTTTCTGATGAGGTCACTGACCTGAAACTCCATCAGATAATGAAGTAAATGAAGTGGTGAATGATGGCAGTCATAAAAAGAGGTGGACCATTGACACAAGATGGACGACAAGGCGACCACTGTCAAATGTGCTGTCTGTATGCTGCCAGTCTCCTGCCCCTCCTGCCTGACCTCTTGTTGCTCCTCAGGGAACCTGTGACACTTGGCCGCACTATAACCCTCACTGGCCCTCTGACATCAGCAAAAGAACGTCCTTAACACTTGAAAACTCTTCTGACATGCTGACATTATGGACCATCCTGATTCGGGCCTGTAGCTATGGAAACAGGAGTTAACAACGAGGATCAATAATTTAAAGGGACAGGTGATTTGAATATTGGATACTCAAATATAAAAGTGTAGCACAGCAAAGATGTGATGCAAAACTAAAAATTAGACAAGTGGGAGAAGGCACGATTAATTCAAGTGATTGTCGGAAGGTCAGCTGTGAGTTCAGATGGATATCATAAAGTTAAGTGCTTGCGAAGTGTGGAAATGCAACGCTTATTCCTTGGTTTCAGGGTAAGTGGTGAAAATGAGGTGCGAGATCTCAAGAGTCCCTTTTCAGCCAGGCATTTGTCTAAATGGAGAAACTCAGCAGAGTAATAAGTCATGCATGAAATATGCATTTACAGTTAACAAGACACAGACAACATGACAGCGTTTTAAGTGTCCTCCATGTAGACGATGCATAAATATGAAGAAACATGATCCTGTTACTACAATAACACGAGTAGTAATGACTCTGATCACTTCAGTTTATCCTCAACAACTGAAGGTAGCTATTCACTCGGGTGGATAACTGGAAACAAAAGTAATTTCACTTGGAAAAAAAAAAGTTATTTATTCTGCTAGAATATGAACCTGAGGTGTTCCACAATCATCAGTGCTGAAATGTCAGTTTCTGATTGGAGCAGTTCTGGTTTTCATTCACACAAAGAGTTCTGATTTCTCCTGCAAATCATTTCTGTAATTTTAAACTATGGAATCCACCTGCATACATTTTTTGCCATCCAAATTCCTGGAAATCAAACGGTATTTTTGAAGTAATATGAATATCTAATGACTATAGTTTGTCATTGTCCCAAAATTAGGGTTGAGGCCACAAGGTGGTCAGTTCAGCACCAGCAAAGGTCCACATCTGCTATAGTGTTTTTCAGCTTGACTCAAAGAATGGTGAAGGTTCCTGAGGAAGAAAATGGAAAGAAACCTTACATGTTTCCTACATGTTTCTGCAGCCTGAACTACAGAGAAATTAGACCTGAGGGCTCCACAGGGTGTGCACTACAAAATATAACATTATAAATGATACTGTACACTATTACACTGACATGGACATTAATTTTACTTTTTTTTTTTTTAGAATAAGAACATTAGTTGCTCAGAATTCAGTGCTGTTACTTATTTTAAGTTTTTTTTAAAATAATACTTTCATTGAAGAAATCTAAAAGCAGCATCACTGCAGCAGCCAATTTTTTTTTACAGTATGACAGGAACCAAGTATTTTATTGTGTATTTGTGGCATAAATAGAAAGTAGCTATTCATAATAAACATAGAACATGTATTTTACATGCTCAGGAAAATACTTCATGTGACCTCAGAAAAAAATTCAGCATGGCTCATTTGATTTCCACATTCCACAAAGAAAATGATGATTACCTGGCCTGCAGTGCCACTGCACCTTGTCCAGATTTCATGGTCGCTTTGTTGGTGGACATTACACTGTGATATATCCTTACAGTCCTGACCTTTAGCACCAAGGGCCTCTGGCAATCCCACACAATCCGTGAATGAGCAATCCAAACATGATGTGGGATTACAGCAGGAGGTTTGCTGTCAACAGTTTAACATCATGACTCAACTCTTTGGTGTACCTTTAAAGAAATATGACTTTAATTTAGAATACATTATGAAACATACACGATGAATCTAAAATTTGAATACAGGTAGTCCCCAACATGCAAACATAATTGGTTCTGAGAGGTTGTTTTTAAGTTGAATTGTTTAAAAGTCGTTATTCACTAAATTTCAATTTTTAATTGAATCATTTAAATTTATTTTAAATGCCATTACTACTGTAAATATGAAGACTGAACACAAACAATTACAGGATATAAAAACAACACATAAACAAAATAAAATGTTATATCACTGTAATGTAACTTTTACATCTCCACCTCTGCTGAATGAATTTTATTCTTTTGGCTTACATGAATGACGCGCTGATGCACTTCCTGGTTATCAAATGTCTGACACGACTTCAGCGTTCAGCGTTCAGCGTTCAACGTTATCATCACTTAATGCTTCCAGGCAGAAACCTAACCTGAAAACATTGGTAAACATTACACACATGATTCTCCACAACTGCACACACACTTACACTTACAGAGGCACACACACATTAACATGTGCCAGTCTGATGGAGAGGTCATGGTTGTTCTTGTAAAAACACATGTACTGATTGGTATATGCATCACATCACTGTCAGGCATGCAGAAACACAAAGCAATGATTTTAATAAATGGAGGTTTTTAGGGCTCAAGAAAAGAAAGGTATTTACTTTACATTTTAATATTTGGATAGAAAATGACCGATTAGCTTTTTCAGCAGCACCATTGTGAACAGTGCTGGCCTTTGTTAATTTTGAGTGTATGTTGATATTTTTGTTGTAAAAACACAGAAATTAGTTGATAATAGTTGCAGTGGGACAGAGATGGAGTCAAACACAAGTCATCAGATAGTGAACAGTGTGAGCCTGTAATAAAACAGTTTACTCAGGGGGTTGAACAACTGTTTCGACCCATATTGTCTACATAAGGCTGCATACTTGATGTAAACCATCACCCAGGCCTCACAAAAACCCTATACCCTGGGAGGTGAACAAAGAGCAGAACTGCTTCTCAAATCGAATCTGTGTTGGAGACATTTCCCTGAAGAGCTCAAGAAAATAGCTCAACAACATTGTAAACAAATACAGGACTGTTAAAACATCTTAAACTGGCACAAACAGACCTATAAGTTAGACACAGAATATATAATGAATAAAAACATATAGGAAAAAACAATTAAACAGCATTGTGTTATTCTGTTAGTTATCCATGTGATTGATGACATAATTGAAATACTACATATCCTTATCTAAAAAAGGAAAATTCAAGCTATCTTGAAGGGTTGAAGTGAAGGGTTTTCATTTTTGTGTCTTCATACAGGAAACATTCACAAATGCTGCAACAAAAGGATAGATTTCAAAATATAGTGCGAAGAGTACGTCTTTTGGAAGCTCACTATAAATCATTAATGGTGAAATTTAGCAATATGGAAATCACATTTAACCACTGTTCACCCATAAAATGAGGTTGTGAAGCTGGAATATTTTTATAAAAATCCCAAATTGCTGCACGTGTGTTAAATCTGCATTTGACTGTTTTCATTCTAAAGAACTTGTTGGATTACTGCTAGTTAAAACAGCCTAGGGCTGCCTTTACGAGTCATAACTGCTTGACTGGAACATATGTGTTTGTTGGGGCAGAGTTGAGCAGGAAACAAACCTAATCCATCAGGATCACCTTGTTAAATCGCAGACAAATTTAATTAAAGGAATAAATAATTACCGTTGCCACACATCAAACAGAAAAAACCAGAAACAAAAATGCTGTCTAAGATCCCTTACCACTCATGACATGCAGGTAAATGTTTGAATTTTAAGAACAAACTGCTGTTCAAACAGTGTTTTTTTTTCATTTTCCTGAAAACCACGTGGTGGGCTTTCTTGTAGTGACTGTGATTTCATGGATGAAAAGTTAGGCAGGCCCCCTCAACAGGAAGCAAATGCTGCTCTCTGCGCTTGTTAACCGTTGAAAATATCTTCCTCAACCCGAACTGAAGTAGAATGTTAATAGGTTTCAAATTAACGTTGTTTGGTTGTCCAAGTATGTTTAAGTCTCTCCCTGTACCCCCGACCAGCTGAGTAAATATGAACGATCCACCCACGGGGAGTATATACTTTCATTTCATATGAGAGTCCTGTGGCACAAACCGACAGACAAGCTGCTGCAGACTCGGTTCAAACCACAGAAATAAGAGATGTAGAAGGGGACACCTCATTTATCAGCACAACAGAAACGATCAAGGAGAGTCTAAGTCACAGAAATGAAACCAGTAGAAGGGAAGCTCTCCAACCTTCTCCAAGAGGCAGCTGTCATGTCTTTACATATAATCAGATGAACAGTTCTGCTTATTTTGGAATAAGATGAGACAAATGTAGGCACTATAATGAGATTTTCTTGTCTTCAAGATCTTGACTGTCCTCTCTTTCTGGCCAAAGGATTGGGAAATCTTTCCATGCTTCATCAGAAAGCCTTCATCTATGTTTTGCAACAAAGATGCTTAGCATTAGATGGGAAGACTGATCCTCATACATGTCAGCCAGCGGTTAGTTTAGCCCTGCTTAAAGACAAGAAACAGTCCTACAGGAGTTTAAACTGCACCAGGTCACGAAAGAGTCTGTGGTATAACCACTTGTAAAATGGCTAATTTTATCACGAACTCTTTGTTAAATGAGTAACACAAATGTTATGTGACATGCAGGGATGATAGCTGCTTGTAGACAGATCTGAGTGTGCTCATATCTGGTCTTATCATCTGTCCTGTGTGTTTCAATCACAAGAGGATGACACACTCATCAGATCACATCCTGCTTTATATTGTATGCCCACTTGTGATTGGATCTCACTGTGCAAATAACAAGTTCTGGAACAAATGCACTAATTTTCACACCAAGAAATGATGAATAACAAGAATCTGCCCAAATATCTTAAACTTTATTATAAACCGAATATCACAGACTTTTTGTCTTTTGTCCCATAACTCAGTAATAGGAGAGGTTGCCTATATATAATATTTACTGCATTTGCTAATTTTAACACATTCCTATCATACATTTAGAGTAAATGACAAAATCATTGTTAGCAATGTGTGACAGATAAGACACACTTTAGATCCAAAGTACAAACAAAGTGGTTCATTCATTCCCTGGGAAATGCTTTGTATGTGTTTTATGTCATGTCAAATTCACATGATGAAACAAATTAATTTAAATTGGTAATATTCATTTCTGATGCAACAAATCTCCTAAATATTTGAATTTAGTCCAGGACATTGCTGTGAATTCATTTGAAACAGAAAGCGTGTTTATAAACATCTGCTGCTTTCTTAGCAGGTAACAGAACCCAGATATTCATTTAAATAAATGGACATCAGACTGTGTGACTCATTCTATTCTATTCTATCACTCACCCTATTGATTGGGTGCCTCCTCGTTTTTTGTAGATGTCAGTCAGTTTGTCCCTCAACATGACCCAGAAGATATTCACATACACGCTGCTAAAAGAATGGTGTTAAATGTGGACCATACCACCTCTGAATCTGGTGTGCATTTAGTCAAATGTGCGTTAAAGTGTCTTAGACACGTGCAGGACAGATTTTAATACCAGGTCTAAAGAGATCCTTTATGTTAACTCACTGTTTCTTCCTGGTTCCCTTCTTTATCCTACACCAGACTATCCAATTGGTGTAAAGGTGGTATAAATCTATCAACCTTAATCTCCTTCCTGCAATAAGGAGATAAAGTCATTTCCCAAAACATGTTCTAACTGAGATTGTAACTCTGAAATCAGTCTGATTAGGATGTGTAATCAGTGCAGACTGTTACAAACAGAGATCTGGTAATCGTTCCATTTCTTGCTCACACCATTCAGCCATGGTTCCTCTGCATCCTCTCATTACCAGTCACACAGAGGATCACAGAGCTCCCACTACAAAGATAATTCCCTTTATCTTTTTTAAACCTTTTATAGCCACCATAGCTGTTCCAATGCCCTCGTCCTCTGTGCTGTCCCTCATGTTATCAGGTTTTATAAGGCTCCAGAGAGCACCTAAAAAGCTCAGATGATTCCCAGAATCCCCTGTCGGTCTCCAAGTCTGGTCAGTCTGATTGACAGCAGGCAGCCAATACCAGGGTACCCAACACTACCCTCGGGAACAGAACACCTCTTATCAAAATCACAGCACGACGCAGACCTGCTAACTAGCCTCACCTGATAACAGTAATTTAAAATGAGGAGAGAGGAGAGAGGGTTATGAAAAGGGAGTTGCAAAAAAAATTTTTTTAAATGGAAAGGAAGAGGTGCATCAAAAAGGAAGAGTTACAGACAGGATTTTATTGAGGCACTTCATTCTTACAATTTAGAAATGACCAGGGGTTAATGACATAAGCACAAGCTTTCAGCTAAGGTTCATCCAGTGAAACAAACCAAATGCAACTGGGTTAAATGTGGCACTTGGAGTCCTGCTGTGATTTTTAAGGATGTCTGGAAGGCAGAAGGTTTAAATGTGTGCCTATTCACTGCAGGGTTCCTTGACATCATCATCTGCTCAGGCCATTATAACCCAGTTAAGGTTTACACAAAACCGTATCACAATGACGTCTATGTAGCTCCATGCCTGATAATTTCCTCAGTGTACACGCAAGGCTCATTTAAATTTAAAAAAATCTGTGTATTCACTGGCTCTTTTGTATTATCACATTATAAATGTGGAAAAGAGCCTTGTCTCTTGTTATAGAATAAAGCAACCAAAGATTAGCTTTTGTAGAGCTGTGGGGCAAAGCAGGGGCATTCTCTGTGCTTTTTTTCTGAACATGTCTTTAATAGTGAAGTGAAAGACACAGTAGCTCAACGTCTACATCTAGGACCCCGGACAAACTTGCAGTCCCTGTCCAAGCTAGCTCGGATTTCAACGGCAAGCCAGCATCTGAACAGTGGATTATCACAGCTTCTTGACCATTATACAGCGCTTGAATAGTCTTGATTCCCCATTAATGGCATCCATGCATTTGTAAAGCAAGGAAGTGAAAGAAATGGTTGCAAAGGAAGAAAAGAGACAACCTTATTTCACATTCACCTCCCGAAACCTTTTCACTGCACACAGAGCTTCCAGACACAAAGCTGCTTTTGTCTGAGGTTAACAGAAGCCTGTTAAGGTCCAGAGGCTGAACTACTCGGAACCTCCATGCCTTCTCTTCCACACAAAGACAAGTTAAACTATATTGAGTGGTGTAAAATAGGTCTCATTGATAATATTAATTATAGTGTGGTAACATAGATTCAAATTCCTCTAATACTACTTTGCCTACAAAGCACTCACATTACATTCACCATGAGATCACGTAACTCTTCAATAATAACCAGCATTGTATAAATACAGGCCATGACTGCATTCAAAATTTTTAAAAAAAGTTTAGGTTAAAAGTCATCAGATTTCTAAACATCTGCCATTCATAAAGCCCTCAATGCACATGGAAAATGTTGAAGTCTTTTAGCTCATTTGTGGTTGGAAAATGCTGGAATGTTGGATTATTATTACAAACAAATGGTGAGAACCTTGTCTTTATGGATTAGAAATAAGAAAAAATGAAAATATTTGGTGAGGTATAGCTCTTTTCTCTCTTATTTGTATACAAAATATGAAATTCTGACTTTTAATGATTAAGTTCTAGTCAACAAGCACACAGGTAATTTTTAAAACAGATTTTTTTTTTCTATGCCCCCGGTTCACCCGCATCTAAACAGCTTTTTTGGCCCTTGAAAGGGGAATTTTTTAAAAATTCTATCTTTGGTCAAGAAACATGCATATGCATATGGACAAGATAAACAGTTTTTGGCTACCATGTCACGTATCCACATTTGTAGCTTGTAAAGTCAAGCACCGTCAACTCTTTTGTTTCCATGTTGACAGTCCCCGTCCGCTGGCGTGGCATGTGCTGCACAGTATTCAACTGCATGTTTGCATTTTCATGTGGAAGGAGATGTTTTTCTTAAACATGCTTGTGTGGACCGAAAAACTGAGGAGGGAAAAACAGTTTCTTTAAATGCATATGTATGTATGGATAGTAGTAGTAGAATAGTAGTCATCACTTATAGCAAAAGATCCTAAAGAAATAACAAAGTTCTCTTCTGTTTTAGAGAATCTTTACAGTACAGTACAGTAATTATTGCAGCTTCTAAAATTGATTCTATAACAAAAATCAAGTATATGCTCTGGATTAAATTGGAATAAAATCTGTATTTTATTTTCATCCTCACATGGTACAAAGTGCATGTCTTTTTACAGATGGAATATTCTGTGAAACTTATTGTAATGAGCGCAAACATCGGTTCTGAGTGTTAAAACACAATTGACAGGAGTGTGAAGTCATTGCCACAAGAGAACAGCATGTAGAGAAGATGGATGAGTAGAAAAGGGGAATGAGCTAACCTTTACAATAGTGGTTCTGTTTGTTTCCCCTGTGAAAACAGCTCATCGCTATAATTTGGAAAAAACATAGCCAGAGACATTAGAAATATCCCATTTTTCACTTGTCAGTTTTCTCTCTGAAGTATTCGATGAACAGATCTCCTTTCACCAACAGGAAGAGGGCAATCTATTCCTGTTTTCAATCAGGAACAGTGTAGGATCCCCAAAGCTTGAACTCAATCCTGAAGCTACACACATTCTAGAACACAAAACAAGTTAACTCCCAGTTAAAGTTTAATAGTTTCTGCTGCAGCTCTTCACAGTGCTTAGAAACACCTGCCTGCTCAGGCAGGGAAGACTGAATCTGTGATGTGTCAGTCAGTGCAGTCATGATGAGAGTATGTGTGTGTGTGTGTGTGTGTGTGTGTGTGTGTGTGTGTGTGTGTGTGTGTGTGTGGGTGCGTGTGCGCGCGTGCGTGCGTGTGTGTGTGACAGAGACAGAGAGAGGGAGAGAGAAAAGACATGTTTACGACCCTTAAAGCATAAAAAGGTTGGCCAGGCTTGCTGAGGCGATCACACCACATGTGGAGAAACCTGAAAAGAACACATGTAGTGGTTGATGTGGCTACTTCAAAGACCACCCGTAATTGGTCTTCATGCATTTACCGTATTGTCTGAAATATTATAAGATGATCTCTCTTTGTCACAAAATAGTTTTTATTATATGTCAATCAATCAATCAACCTTTATTTGTCTAGCACTTAATCAGATCAGCAGACATTTCAAAGCGCTTTAACAGATAGAGAAACCCAACAGGACCCTGTATCTGTATAATCTGCTTTTATGAGTATTTTTTTATCCATTGAAAATAAATTCATACCAAATTTGTTTTTCAAATGAAAATAATTTTTGAGGCATATTGAAATTTCAAATTAAATTTAATTTCTACAAGTAGATCTCGACCAGAAAATCTAGTAGTTCAATTCAGTCTTTTATGTCACCTGCAATGCAACATGAATTCTAACCACAAATCCAAGAGCATTATGTTTCAACACACACACACAGACACACACACACAGACACACACACACACACACACACACACACACACCCACACACACACACACACACACACACACACACACACACACACACACGTACACACACACACACACACACCCACACACACACACACACACACACACACACACATACCTACTGTATATACATATTGTCGTATTGTATTGTACTGTATTTTATTTATACATAGGAACATGTTCCCTGTTGTTTTATATCATCTTTTGGGTTACCAACATCCAGAGAACATTTTCAAAAGAGAATAAAAGTAGATTTCTGTCTCAGTGTTACCTGTTATATGACTACAGCTGTTCAAATCTGAGGTCTCTGTTGTGTTTTGTTCTTCATAATGCACCACATATTTTCCATGGGGGCAGATCTGCACTCCAGGGAGCCCACTTTGGTGCCTGATCTCTTTTATTTTGACGCCACAGTGTTGTAAGGGCTTCATTATCTTGCTAGAATAATCAGAGACATCTCTAATTAAGATGTCTTCTGGATTGTAGCATACATTCTTCTTAACCCTTTATGTATCTTAAAATATTATTGCTGTATTCATAAATATGTTAGTCATCCATTCCATGAGCACAAACGCCTACCACGCCATCATAAATGCTGACTTTTAAACTTTAAGTTGGTTGCATTCTAGAAGGTCCGTTTGCTGTTTGGCCAGGAAGAAATGATGTCCATGATTTGCAGTATGAAATGTGGACTCATCAGATCAGAGGCTGGTTTTCCATTTTGCAATGGTTGAACTCAATATGGTAATGTCACAAAATCCTCAGATTCATAATTGTGTGTTTCTAAAAGTTCTGATATGTTGGACTACATGCCCATGTCGATTTTCCCAAAGTCGTGAACCTCTCCCCATCATTTCTTTTGAGCGACTTCATGATTTCCGATGATGCTCATTTCATAAACAATTGTGAAACAATCACCTACAACCAGTTCACCACTTTACCCATGGAATCAACCAGTCAAGCATTTTTGGGCATTCCACAACCTGCTGAGTCTTTTGTTGTCCCTGCTTCCAAGTTTTGAGATGTGGATTTAAACTCTGAATACGCATAGAGTTATAGACATCAGTGAGGTCTATGAAGCAAAATCTATGGGTCTGTTTAAATGTTTTACAGACAATGTTTTTGGAATTGGGGTTATATAATGACAGAAGGGCATCGGAGCAACTACATTGACTCCATGCTCACACCAGGAAAGTCTTTGCTGTGTATTTTCTCTGCACCCCTTAGCAGAGAAGATAAAGTCTTCTCCCTCTTCAGTGATGAAAAGGCCTATAAATTTTACAGCAGGTGACACCTTTTGCTGTGAAGATCACTTCATTCTAGCACACATATATTATATCCCGTGATGAGTGTGATTCCCAAAGAAGAAATACCAATCAGATCAGAGGCTGTTTCTGAATTATGGTGCCATTAGTTTGAAGGGGAGAATGTGAAGAGGATGAATTTACCCAACATAGTCTAATCTCCTAGAAGGAGTCAGCCCTGGCTGCTTCACCTCTGCATTGTGCTGAGTTAATGGGGAACAGAGCTCAGTTACAGTCACTAATCAAAGCCAGCCCCGGGAGCAGACCTTTGGCTGGCTGCTCATTCCTCTCCCTCACCTCTTGCTACTTTGTCTTTCTTCTACATCATCTATACCTCTCTGTTCCTCTCTCCTCACCTACCTGAGACTCTGTTTCCTGTATTCTCTCCCTTTGCCAGTCCTCTGATGCACATCTACCCCTCATTTGTCATCCAATCAAGGAACATTCGTTTCATACATACAATGCTGATAGTACACCTACAGGAGGCCTCAGGGGTCACACGGCACATTAAGAATGGAGTCAAATTACTCCAACCAACGGCCAGGTTGACACACACCACACACGCACAATTTCATAACGCTAAATGCATGATTCCATACAACAGTATGGGAATTTATCCAGAGGTTTATCTTTTCATAGTAATAATATTCATTTTGTGTCTTTGTGTAAGTGTGACTGTTTATGTGTACGTGTGACTGCTCATGCAAATCAATCATTGTGCATTATTCCGTTCATGTTTCTTTCTACATTCATGAAAAATCATCTTTGTTTCCCGGCTGAGGAACTGCTTCAAAGGAATTGTGCTGGATGAATAGCTTGTAACAATAACTTGTATTTGTCCATGTGATAGAGGACAAGATACTCCTTCAATCCTCTGATGGAACCATTTCCTCTCTCTGAGTAATAGGTCCTTGATTGCAGCAGCAGAGCTGTGCACAAGCACACAAACCTGTGTGGCTGCTCACTATAACAAGCCGGCTAAGTTTAAAGGAGAGAGCACAAAACTGACAGTCATGTTAAGCTGCCCTATCATTCTGATTGACAGCTGTAGCCTTAGCTCTCTCTTAAAATGCTCTTCAAGTGTTTTATGTAATGACCTGGGCATGGAAAAGCAGTAAAGCGACAGCAGCTGTGGTGTCATGGTTCACTGGAGGATGGGGATAGGAAGACCTGGGGGGTTTATAAAAAGGGTTGGGGCAAAGGGAAAGGAGACAGACGTGTTCTAAATTTGGGAAAGTGCTCACTTTCAAATAACCCTGTGATTCCATAATAACTGATCGATTTAGGATGCATGATACGTCCACCTCAAACAAATCCACCCACCAGCAGCGGTTGCTGTAACAATTGCTTCACATCAAGTTTCGAGTACTTTCAGGATAAACAAGTCACAGGTTTGATTTTCAGCACATAAAAGTGTGATCTCATTTTTCAGCAATTACATTTTGGACCTTCTCATTAATCTTTACTGACTTTTTGATGGAATTCCAGTGTTTAACCATGTGTCCTTGGGAGCAGGAGGATGAGTTTAACTGCGGATAACCGCATATAAAATTAGAATTCTGCTGAATTTTATGGTCTGGGAAAGTTTTCTCGATATTTACTGGAGGCATTTTCTGCCAGAAATGCACTCTTACAAAGCATTTTTACTTCATGACCATGGACAAAGAGGAAAAGTGGAGGTTATTCACATTTTCAGTTGAATAAATATTTCGAATATAAATTTAAATTATACCCTTATTACCTGTAAGAACTCAAACAATTGCAATTATTAGAAAACTAATTTTCCTAGTTTTAGCAAAACTAATGACATTTTTAATCGTTTTTATATTAAATTTTTATTATTTGAAACCATATCAGAAACACAACATGATGAACGATGTCTGGGTGGCTGTGTGTGGTTTTTGCCACTGACTCACCTGTTTCATCATCTCGCTCAGAACTCAGAAACATGACAGGACACAAACCGTTTAGACAACATGCTGGATCAATAAAGTGGATAACATGCAGCTATATGATTTACGGGAATGAGTGACTAATGAAATATTAACAGGCTCCATGTGTCTTGAAATCTTTTTTATCACACAAATGGATCAGGAATAGTGATGAGCCAAAAAAGATCAACTGTTTGAAGAAGCTTTGACTAATGTAAGAGCCAACGAGGCTCAGGGAAATAAAAAAAGGGAGGAAGGGGTTGGGTGTCTATGCTTTTGTGAAGTATCAAACATGTGGTTGGGACTAAAGCATGAGTCATATTGTTTGTGTAGTGGTTTTCAGTTTCAATGACAAAATAAACAGCAGGAGTTTTGCTTGTGAGAAAAAATGTGTTTGCATATGTGTATCTGTCCTGCTGTTGCAAAATGTAATGGACACACACAAAGAAATATTTATATAAATTCATGTTCAAGGTTCACTGATTCCAGCTTAGACAGAATTGGGAAAGCAAAATAAAGGTGCAAAACCGAAACAGTGTGCTTTACACATTAGATTGAAGCCAGAACGTTTTCTTCCAACTCATGTTACAATCTTCACTTTGGCTGATCTTCTGTGAGTATGAGTGCGATCTCAGACCCCTACAGTCCATTTAAAAATCTACCACACAGAGTCTTTCAGCAAAGAATCAAGATGATATACAGCTTTAGCATTCCGTTAAAAAAACGTAACTCCATGACATCAGTGGATTATCAGTCTTCACTTCAGAAAGCAGATTCGGCAGTTTTACCCATGCAGCTTAATGCATCTCTTGGCTCCACTTGGGCAACATCACAGAAGCAGCTGAAGAATATTTTTTCCCGTGGCTCGACAGCACCAGGTGTCAACTCCACGGAACAACCTTACCAAGCTCGTTCAATACCAGCTGCATTTCACGTAACTCAATGTGGCATAAAATCACAGCTGAAACCATTAAAAAAAAACGCACAACTGATTCTGAAAACTGACTTTATGGCTTTTATTTTCTGAGAAGGTAGTTGTTGTTTTTTTAAATTCAGAGTATTTAAAATATCATACTATAAAAACATATTTTTCTATTTGTTGCTAATATGACTGGTCTACATGTAGTAGCAGAAATGTTTTGTGTGTAGTAGGAATTCAAAACATAAGGTAGAGATAGTTTTTAAAAAAGTAACAGTTATGCCAGAAATTAGAGGGAAACTGTTTTGTTTGAGGAGTTCAAGAGAGGCAGAAAGTTCCTTTTTGTTGCTGCTATATTTGGAGAATCATGAAACCTAGGCTTGATTATAAAGCCTCTACCCGGTGCATTGTTCCTCTTTTGATTCAACATCTATGGCTAAATACCTTGTTGACAGGCCAGTGAGGTGGTCCATATGGCGGTGTGAAGGCACAGGGCTTGTGACTCTCTGGAGAATATAGAGGAAACCAGACAAAGGCTCAGCCAGCAGGCCCTTAGCCTCACAGAGCCTCAATGGAGCGGTGGCAGATCTCCCACTGTGGCCGGTTGCCTATACATTTATAAAACCGAGTCTGATCTGTGGAAACTGACTACTCTGACATAATGCGTTCAGCCATCCATACTGCTGCCTCCTGGATCACGTGGCTGCTCTTCAAAGGTGAATTGTGCTGAAGAAATGCTTAACAATCTTTTTGGTATGTGATAGATTCATGTTGTACTGGCTCACTGTTGACAGTATACTGATTTATTTATTGTTCTTCTTTACTGAACAAAAGCAGCTTCATAAAAATGTTATCACAATTAGTCAGGTCAAAGTTCCTAAAGATATAAGAAAAACATATTTCAGCTTACACCCATCCATCTATGGCAATCGCCTCGTTTTCAGCCACTTGTCTGCCTTGTGGGTCACGGGTCTGCTGGAGCCTCTCCCAGCTGGCCATGGGTGAAAGGTGGGATACACCCTGGATATGACGCCAGCTCATCACAGGGCTCAGTTTACATCACAATAATTTTTTTTTTCTGTCACACAGAGCACATTTTCAGTAATCAGTTGTTGGGCCTCTGTACCGTAGGCTTGTATCATTATGATGCCACTTCATCCTCCATTCCTGCCATATAAAATAATACCATTGACTTCCTTGATCCTGGGATTCTATTCATAGCATTAATAATCATGCATTTATGACTTGCAAACAGATACATACTGTAGCTAGATCGATTAAGACAAAACTTCAGACCTTTCACTGACACATTTATAAATCTACCTTAATAAGTCTTATCTCAGTTACATATTGGTTAAAGCAATACATAACTGATTCTTCCAGGTCCTCAAAGTCATTAGCAGAAGTTATTATGTCATGCCAATATAGCAAGCAAACACATTCAACACTGAAAAAGACAAAAGAGTCGTTGGTCAAATCCTAAAAAACATTTGTAAAAAGCACCTGCTATGGCTTCACTGCTTCAGATAAAAACCTGACATATAAATTATACGTGCAGTAAAAAACTGAACTTATGTTGCCTGAGAGTACAGTAAGAAAGGAGTCATGCAGAGAGCAGGAGATGGAGACTTCCCAAAATAGGCAAACATGTGGGTTACAGAACACCACAGCTCCTGTCAGCAGAGGAAAACGTGCTGGATGCTGATCACAAAGATGGGACTGAAACTAGATCAATATATGTAATTTATGTCTAAAGGATCAGTAATGCAAAACTTGAACATTTAAAACTGGCATGAAACAAACCCTAAACACAATAAAACCTGAATGTGTATCAACACTTTCATTCACTTTCATTTTTAAAGAGCGTACTCTTCTTAAACCTTCTACATAAACATATCCTGACAAGAAAACAGCAATTAATTTGAGTTGGAACAGAGCATGAATTTGTTGAAGTAAAACAGAATAAAACCCTTCTTCTTGTAGATGTGCTGCCAAATTTGCTTATGTAACATCAATTCCACAGTTCATTCACCTCAAGAAACAATCTAATCTTGATGCTTGTGGAAGAAATTATGAAATACTTGTCCTCTGTCCTCTCTCTCATGACACAAAGTGGCCCCTATTTACAAGTTTCATATAAGAGAGCTAAAGACAAATGCATAGGGAAGTGATGGAGAACGGAATGCTAAGTGTAAATTGTAATGGCATGTCATAAATCCAACATCAGAGTAGCAGGTTATCGAACAGTTTTGGAAGTTTTGATCTGAAACGTAGAAACTTTAGATTGACAGACGGATCGGTGCAGCTTCCCCAGTGATGCGGTCGCTTTATAGGTCTGTCATGGTGAAGAAGGAGCTGAGTCGCAAGACGAGGCCCTCGATCAATATACGTTCCTACTTTCACCTCTGGTCATGAGCTTTGGGTCTTGCACAAAAGGACAAGATCCCGGATACAAGCAGCTGAAATGAGTTTCCTCCCCTAGAGTAGCTGGGTGTACCCTAAGACATAGGGTGAGGAGCTCAGTCAGCAGGGAGGAGCTCGGAGTAGAGCTGCTGCTCCTCCGCCTCGAGCGGAGCTCTGTTCCAGATGCCTCCCGGACGCCTCCCTGGGGAGGTGCTCCGGGCATGTCCTACTGGGAGGAGACCTCGAGGAAGACCTAGGACACCCTGGAGGAACTATGTCTGGGAATACCTCGGGCTCCCCCCGAGGAGCTGGAGGAGTTGTCTGGGGAGAGGGAAGTATGGGCATCCCTCCTGAGACTGCTTCCCCCACGACCCAGCCACTGATAACCAGTTGAAGATGGATGGATGGATGGATGGATGGATGGATGGATGGATGGATGGATCTGAAACAACACTCTGAATTCATGTGAAACTTCAAACTGAGAGACCCTCACATGCTTTTCTGTTTCCCCCCCTCCTCACTCTATCTTTCCCTTTCCAAGCTTCAAACACAAACAAATGCAGTTGAAGTTATTCTTTGTGGCCTGTGAGAGAAGTCAATATGTGTTCATGGAGCTGTCAGCTGATTCTGCTCTGTGTGCCCCTGCCTTCTGGTCTCCATGGCATCATCCATAATGACTGTGTAAGGGCTAAAATAGCAGTCAGTATATGAAATAAAAGATCTCACACAGGCACTGAAAGATCAGCACATATATGTGTGGGCCATAAAAGCATCACAATCTCATATGCTGGTCTGAACTGCTTTTTTCAGACATATTGTCCATGTTACTTGTACTAGTACACCGCTCATGATACTGGCTGAATGCACTTAATCACTCAATGCAGTTATTCCTTTTTCTATTCTTTTCTCATTGTCATGATAAAGTGTGCTGTCAGCAGGTGGTTTGCTTTCCCACAGCTGTGTGATGAGAAGAAATGTCGGCAAAAAGAAAGAATAGAAAACATGAAACCAGGCTTTTTTTTTGTGATGCTGCAAAAAATATATTAAACACTCCAACAAAGTTTTTTTTTGTCTTTTTTTCCCTTTTTTACAGAAATGTACACGGAGCATTGAAACCAGGAAAAAAATACTTCCCACCTTGAGGCCAGCTAATGGCAGTTCTATCAAAAATGAATAATAAATTTAGTTATCCTGTGAAATTGTGTTTTGGTCTTTTGTGTGAATTGGGTTTTAGAAAAATTCATTAAGGTATTTCAAGCTTTTAAACATCAGTGTACGTTTACTTACATAGCACACACACACACACACACACACACACACACACACACACACACACACACACACACACGCACACACACACACACACACACACACACACACACACTGTATTTGCTCTGAAAGACGGAAATGTGTGGAAAAAGACTTCACATCTGTATCCTCTTAAAACTTCTAATAATACTACTAAACACAGCAGTGAGAATATTTGTGAACATGGAGATTTGACGTTTTCTGCACGTTGTGACCCTGAGGCGCTCGTTTAAGGTTCGCTAAATTGAGAAGAGTTTAACCTCTTCAAACTCAGAGTGGGAGCTGAAATATGCTGCTGTGCGCCTTATTTCTATATAATGCTTCTCTGTTTGTCCAAGCGCCAACACAACAGAGCACTAAACGCCCTGTGAGAGCTCTCCCGTTTCACTTAGAGTTTTTAATTAATTTGGGCGAATGAAATCCCCTAGAAGACAAACCATGACTGAAAGCAAACACACTGCATGACAACAACGTCTCGTATTTCTTTTGACAAGCGGACGTTTAGCACTGCAATGAGCAAAGAAAAGTGAAAATGTTCGCCTGGTGGCAAAATTTTAGACGTTTTAGTAATTTTCGCAAAGCACATGGTTAATATTGTGTAAAATGAACTCCTTGTAAAGTTAACTGTCACACCAATGATCGACGACGCACTGAGATTGTGTAATGTGCATTTATAGTAACCCATCCCTCTGATAATAAACGCGCGCTTGTTTGTGTGTGTGTGTGTGTGTGTGTGTGTGTGTGTGTGTGTGTGTGTGTGTGTGTGTGTGTGTGTGTGTGTGTGTGTGTGTGTGTGTGTGTGTGTGTGTGTGTGTGTGTGTGTGTGTGTGTGTGTGTGTGTGTGTTTGTGCGCCTGTGCTGAAAGTGGGGATTGGGGAGCAGTGCGCGTTGCGTCGCTGCAGAGCGCTGTGCGTAATTTGGCCTCACTGAGAAGCGCAGAGGAGAGAAGGTTTATGATTCTACAAAATAAGAGCTTACAACGCGAACACTGAAAAATCAGCTATCTGTATGTTGGAAAAAACATTCATCCTAAAATTTAAAAGGCATGATTTTATTTAGGCTGAAAAATTTGGACCTATGAATTTTTGTAAATTCGTAATTCCAATTTATTACGATTTTGTGGCTTTTATTTTGCTAAATTAGCAGGAAGTTATCTGCTCAAATTAGTTTTTTGGCTGCCACGCTTTACACTTGCGTGCAATTGTATCCCCCTACCGCTGACCCGTCAGTCACAGCTCCTCTGGACTTTACTTTGCGAAGGATCAAATCTCAGTAGCATCACCGCAGAATGGACGTGAAACTGCTGGCGGTCGTGGCTGCGCTCACGGCGGTGATTTACGTGCCTCCATCACAAGGTATGAAATTAATTCTGCTTTCTGCGTGTCTTTAGTTTGGAATTATTAACTACTATTTAGTCAATACTATTTGTTTATTTGGTTTTATTGATGTAAAACAAAGCAATGATTAGTTGTAATTTATCAGAGATTCTTCAGTCATTATTATTTCGAAATGTTTTATTTGCAGAAAATAAGAAACATCAGATTTAAATCATTAACAGAGAAATGTGTCTCAATAAGCGTCTCCTTCTCTGTATATCAACTATTCTAATTTTGTAAACCCAAAGATGGGAAACTTTTCAAAGTAGCGTGTAGCCTTAACTTTAAATAATCGGAAACCTAGATGCAAGACTTTAAATGTCTGACAATAAAACTGCAAATACTTATTGGCTTAAAAAAAGCCGTTATCTTTTTCCCCACACATGTTAATGCCATGAATGCGTGACCGTCGTCTGAAGTGAGAAACAAACCCTATCGTGCGTAATCACCAGCTGGCAGCACATGTGGCTCAAGCAGCCAGAACTCTGTCGGATCACTGATAACCGTGTGTATTTATTCTGCCCTTTATTTTGATTTAATTACCGGCAAATGAGGCAGCTATAAGACATAAGCCTCATCCAGTCCATATGGCGACATCAGTCAAACAACATGAAGGTGTTTCTCCTTTTATTATGTTAATTTCACGAGATCATGGGGGAAAGAATAGCAGTTTAATCTATGGTGGGGTGGCACTTCTCACCATCTGTTTGTGTGACTTACAAGTTTTATCTAAAGTAATTATTTTCACCTTCAGAGAATTGCAAAGTTTTCACAACATCTTTTACTTAATATTACTTCGTTATCCAATGTAACCCTGACTTTTTATTTCCTGAAAATCGCTCTATTTATTTCTCCACATTAATCATATGTGGGTAAAAAAAATGATTTAATTGGAAAGCAGAAGCTGTAATGGAAAATATGGATGTTCATCAAAAGTTGGAGGACCACACAGTCTTCAGTTGTGTAAGAGTTTAGTGTTTGTGGGAGAAGAAAACCCAATGTGTTTCCATCTGTGTGGGGTCTGTGGGCAAAACACACAAAGCTTTAATTTATATTTTTATTCAGCTGGGTTGACTCCATCCTGAGACTTCTCATCCATGCTTCAATGCTGAATGAAATATGACGATCCACATGGTTTTTATTTGTTTTCTCTATCGGCTCATTTGATAATCGTCAAATATATAAATGTTATCATTCAGCAAAATTTGTGTTAACATCCATGCATTTATCCAAAACATGTTTAAATGACTACTTGGACAATTTGCTGTCTTTCCTAGGAAAACCAATCAGTCTGGTGGAGAGATGCTACTGTCGTTCAACAGTCAGCAGCCTCCCGCGTGGCTACATCCGAGAGCTCAGGTTCATCCACACTCCCAACTGCCCTTTCCAAGTGATGTAAGTATTGTTCTAAAAGCTTGTTATTATCATCTTCCTTATTATTATAATTATTGTTATTTTAAACACATCAGTCCTGTCCTGAAAACATTAGACAGGTTTCCCACCATCAATCTCTGAAAAGTGACAGGCTGGAGAAAAGAGTTGCACACGCATCTGTACACACACTCCCCTCTGTCAGTCACTTTCACACACCGACAGTGAGAAAGTCAAAAAAGTTTTTACAACAGGCAGACTGACACATCCACAGGAAATGCCCCATTTGACTATGACTGACTGTGAAAGGGATCTGGATAAAGGAAGCAGTTCTGTCTTCTATAAGCAATAATTGTGAGCTTTGTAATAGCGTCTCGTTTGCTTGTCATGCAGCGTTTCCTCCTCATGCTGTACTCACAACCACCGGGTCTGGTCTCATTCACTGTTATGGAGTAAAATTACAGAAAAACTGCAGCACCAAAAACCAGATGCAGTTGATTACAATAGGGAGGAAATCTTTAGGAAGAGTTAATTGTCAGGACAAAGATCAGACATACAGGTCAGATAAATACGCAGACTAAAAAATGGTAAAACGAAAATAAGACAGAATAGATGATCTTCCACAAGGGAAATGTGAACCAGGGCTGACGCAGTCTGTAAATAACCTCGGGGTTATGCTGGATTTATGGTCGCCTGTAACCACATGTTGAGGCATTTATCAATGTTAACTATATTGAATAGGGTTCGTTATTAAACGTCGGAGATGTGATCTTTGAGAATTACTACAATCTACAGGTATATCCTTATAACTGGCATCACACTTCCCATGATTATCAGCTATGGTAAGGGGCTAGTAAGAGGAATAGCTTTACCAGTCACCAAAAGTGTGAAATCACCATATGTGTTGGAATAACATTAGTCAGCAATGCTAATCCCTCTGAGGCAGAGGGAACAGCGTGGTCTGCAGACAAAGGTTATCACTTCAATTTATCTTAATTTATGATTCATATCATATTTTTTAAAACTGTCTTAGTTATTAATAAAGACTTTAACGTATTGAGGAGCCTGCAACCACTTTGGGTCCAGTCGGCTCAACTATATTGAGATAAATCCATGTCTTCTTTGTGCAAAGGGAGGGAGATTTATTTGAATTTTTCCCAGAAATTTGTCAACAGTGTAGTGATTGATTATATTCACATTCGGTAGAGGTGGCAGATATTCAACTCTATATTTCATCAGATTCAAAAGCAAATTCACTAAGATAAACAGAAACCTTTGAAAAGGAAGACTCCATTTTAAGACCATCAATCCACTGATCAGCCCGTATTTCAGGCAACAGTTTGTTCAGCCAAATGTAGCACAACACTTACCCATTGCTTTGTAGTCACCTCTAAGACAGCAGCTGCTGAGCACACTCTCTATTTGTGACGTCACCCTAAGAGGGTCTGTTCTTTGTTTATGTATGAAATGTAGCAGCATCTCATGTGGTGTTGAAGGGTGACTGATCAACTTTCTGTGTGTGTGTCAACCTGACGAAACAGCGCTAATGCAGTCTGTTAAACAAAAACGTGTCAAGCTGCCTGATTTAGCATAATTCACCCTTTCATTTTCAAGTGAGGCATAAACGGCATGTACTGACCTTCTCTTTTCAGTGCTAAGCTGAAAACAAACAAAGAGGTGTGCATGAACCCAGAGATCCGGTGGCTGCAGCAGTACCTGAGGAACGCCATCAACAAGTAAGAAGCAGAACATTAACAGCTATTTCCTACTTCAAAACACTGCAGACACGCTGGAAACGAACACATGAAAGGAAAGATGAAATTCACTTTCACTTATGTTAGAGTGGTGTTCTGAGTTAATCCCTGGTCTTCACTGTTCATCCAAAACACAATCTGATTGAATATGAACTTCCATCTATCCATCCATTTATTTTTTGTAGACGATTTGGTCTCGATCTTCTTGTAAACGGCTGCTTATTTGCCTTGCAGTTCAGCTGGAGTCTATCCCAGCTAGCTATGTGCGAGAGGTGGGGTACACCCCGGACAAGATGCCGGCTCATTACAGGGCAAAATTGGAACATATACTTGAATAAATATTGTGTCTGATCATGATTCTTATCATATTTTCTTTGAGCTAGCACAATTATTTTGTGGCTCAGTGTAACATAGAGTAAATGCAACAGATTGTATTCTGCAAACATGTTGAAGACGTTCCAAGTTAAAAACGTCACTTGTAAAAGCAACTGTCCCTTCAATGCCCGAAGACATTATTGTGAAGAGGGAAGTGTTGGCACCATTAAGTTTATAGAAAGGATGAAGTTGCCAGGTTGAATTCTGGGCTATCATACATATCCAAGATAGTCAGAGGAAACAAAGTCAGCAGACTGATGAAGACACAAAAAGAGGATTTCTATTTTTTCCTTTTAGTAGAAGATGAATACAGCCCTGTAATCACTGACAAATGAATGTGATTGCATCTCCTTTGTGCTCATCAAACACATTCAGTTCCCACTGATTCGTCTCAGATCGTCTATCTCAAGGATGATTGAAGCAACTTTGACTGAGGTGTGAGCATCCTTCTGCATGACAACACAGCCCACACAGAGTAGATGGATCAGATCTATTGTGTTTTCAGATACACATGCAGTTGAAAAAGAACTTATTTATGTGTCTAAAAGAACACAATTTTAAGCCCTGCATTAGGCTTGTGTGTAGTCTTGGTTAACAAGACCGTAATAACTGTTTTAGCACCTGCAGTTAAAATGTGTCAGAATGCTCAGAGAATTTCCAGTTTTAATGTTTCCTTTAACACTACTTTCCATTTGCCAGCAATTAAATGAAAGGCTGCGAGGAAAAGCTCACCCTGTCAGCGAGTAATTGCTTAAATGGTTTGCAGTCAGAAAGTCAAAAATCACTGACTGAATAGAAGGAGACTCTAATGAGATGAAAGTAAGTGCAGGAGAAATTTAACTGCGATAGTAAGGATTGAGTTTTTGATTACAGGGCCACAAACATTTTGGTCGCATAAACTTGAAGCAGATGTTTTTGTTTGACAATACTGAAACTGAATATGTTTTCCATTTCGACACTTTCCTGGCACCCAGTCATGGCTGAACACACACTCTTATTGTTCTATATGGTGTTCACTTGTCATATCTTATAGCCAAGCGTTTGTTAAAGGGGGTCAAGTTTTGTTTGTAAGTCTTTCTATCAGTTATTAATGAGGCAAAATTTGTGGACTGTATTCAACTTCATGAAGTCTCAAAAGATTTTTCTTTGTGTCTTTAAATATATTATGTTCTTTTAAAACTAATGGCAAACACTTCCTTGCAGGATGAAGAAATCCAAGCAGGCCAACTAAAAGCTCCCGCAGAGCTCCTCCGGAGTCATTACAATTATGCACCATGATGTGTTATCATCTGGCATATTGTACAGCACTTACCTGGCTACCACCCATCGGCCTTTTGCAAGAAGTAAACGTGCAACCCTTCACAGCAAACACCAGCTCTGTCTTCAACATCACCTCAACATAGATATCAATGCAAAGTGTAATTATATCTGCAAGTGTATGATTTGCAAACCACAATGTATATACTTTTTTGTTAATGGGCTTCCACAGTAAAAGTTATTTTTGGAGACATTCTTCTTCTTCTTCATCTGTTATTTAGGGGAAGGGATCAACCTCATGGACAGTGTTTAAGAGGAAGAAATTTAGTTTAAAAAAGAGAATATTAACTATAACTAACCCTAAAAATGGCATATCTGTATGATATTGCCACTGATTAAAATGACAGATTATGAATAATTATGCATGATTTCTCTTCTAAAAAAGAAATGAGCAGAACCTCAGAGCTTGCCAACTTGTAATGCATGTTTCACGTTTATTGGCGCCATGGAATTTCAAAGGCACCAGCTCCTTACTGAATGCATATAGGATGTAAAAAAAAAGATCCTTGTAAAAATGGTAATTAGATTGTTATTGTGATGAATGTTAGGATGTTAAATGACCTCAAGCATTTCCTGAGCTGTTCTGTGGCTGCGATTAGGTGACCAACATGTCTAATTTTTTAAAAATTCCTAGACAAAAGCTGAACATCTGGATCCCAAACGTGTTTTATTTTAGCTACCAACAATCCAAATTTACCAGAAATTAAGGCCGTCTTACTTACCAAGTGACGGTAAGACTAAATTGTGACACAGTTGGCTGTCTTAAATTGGTCATGTCGGGTTCTACTCTGTATGAGTGTTGACTGCGTGTTGGTTGTTGAAACATTACTCATAATTATAGAGTTCAGCAGAGAAAATTGTTCTAAATTAGTGGAGCCATTAAGAGCAATAGATGGATGTATATCAATGTGACTACCTACAACTGTCATGCAGATAGCAATGCACTTTAAATGTGATGTATTCAAAACATCTGCATTTTACAATTTCCCACTAATTTTGATTAAATTCTCTTTCTTATTTCTTAATTTTACGAATATTTTTCAATTCTTTTGTGTTTGATTATTTTATGTGTAGCTGCATCTAACAGTTTAAGCCGAGGAGATCCATACGACTATTAACTTGTCATATGTAAAATTTATATCAAACAAATGTTTTATTTTTGTACTCTTTTTATACTTTACATATTAAATCCATACATCATAACTAAATCATCCATCTGCTGTTTTATTGTTCAACTGTTATTCCAAAGAGTTGGGATGCTGTTTAAAACATTAATAAATCAGAGTGAAAAGTTCATATGCATTTAACACACATATTAAACTGAAAACAATTAAAAGAGATTCTTCTATATACAGTATAAATGTGTTCAGATTGTTAATGCAGCAATATGTCACTAAAGTTGGGATAGGAAAAAATAAGGGTTAATTTATATCATGATAAAAATGAAAAGTACATCCTCAAAAGGCATACTCATAGGAGTAGCATGAGGCTCATATGAAACACATTAGTAAAGATATTACTGGAAACACTTCATAAAACTTTGTTTACAAGAGATGATCTTTGTGTCCAAATGTTTTTCTAAATAATATTTTCCACAAAGTACATTTCTTCTTCAACTGGGTTTTAAATCCAGTTGGTTGGTCAAGCAAGACAACTTCAAAAATGTTGTGTCTGCTATTTTAACATGCATTCCAATAATATTCACTATGTCATTGTTGGTCACATGATGTAGTTCTCATTGTAGTTCTTCAGTCGGCAGACAAAGCTGAAGAAACAATCCACAAGTAGCAGTAATACCAATTGCCATGCTCAATTTCATTATGGGCCAAATTACCATCTGAGCTGATGACAGAAATTTACCAAATGTTTCATCTTTCACAGTTGTTGGGCTTGTCAATTGTTTCTGTTCAGAATGTAGGCTTCATTGTACTCAGATACCAGAAAACATTGAGTATGGACGAAAACCTCCAAGCCACCAGCAGAATATATTTTTAAGAACTGTATTAACTTCAGGGACACGAACATGAAGTCAACATGTAGGTTCACAGTCATCCAGCTCAAGGCAAATCAAAAAGAGCAACAAAAGAATGAACTGTATTTGCTTTCGGTTTGTTGAAGATGTTTCACCTCTCATCCAAGAGGTTCTTTGGGTCTGACTGAATGCTAGAGATTTCAGATACTTAAATTCCTGTTGGAGCAGAAAACAACAAACAACCAAAACCACAGGAACGACAAATCATGTTTGGAGTCATGACTATTCATAAGGGAGTCATTGTCCCAACCACTCACATGTGAGCTGCTATGAGAACCTGCACTCAGGGGTTTCTAGGGATGAAGGTCAATGCTGCCTTGTAGATGGTGTCTTAATCATCTTCCTCAGTTCAGAGATGGTTTCACCATCCATCTATCCTTCCATCCATCCATCCATCCATCCATCCATCCATCTTCATCCACTCATCCGTAGTCGGGTCACAGGCAGCAGCTTCAACACGGAACCCCAAACTTCCCTTTCCCTGGCCACATCTCCATCTCTGACTGGGGTATCCCAAGGCATTCCCAAACCAGGGTCAAGATGTAATCCCTCCACCTGGTCCTAGGTCTGCCCCATGGTCTCCTCCCACCTGGAAGTGCCAGAAACACCTCCCTAGGGAGGTGCCCCGGAGGCATCCGCACCAGATGTCCAAACCACCATAATTTGAGTCCTTTCCACGCAAAGAGCAGTGACTCTGCTCTGAGCCTTTTGTGAATAATAACAGTGTTTCTCATAATATCTCTAAGGGAGCCACCGTCTATCTTCCTGAGAAAGCCCATTTCAGCCGCTTGTATTCTTTGGTCATGACCAATCGGTCATGACCATAGGTGAGGGTAGAAACACAGATTGAACGGTAGATGGAGAGCTTTGCCTCTCAGCTTAGCTCACTCTTTGTTGCAATAGTGCGGTAAAGCAACTACAATACCGTTCCTGCTGCCCCAATTCTCAGTTCAATTTCACGTTCCATCATTCCCTCACCTGTGAACACCCCAAGATACTTGAACTCCTCCACTTGAGGCAGGACTTCATTCCCCACTCGGAGAAGGCAGTCCACAGATTTCTTGCTAAGAACCATGACCTCAGATTTGGAGGTGCTGAACCTAATCTCCACATCTTCACACTCGGCTGCAAACTGGACCAGTGAGTGCTGCAGGTCACAGGCCGATGAAGCAAACAGGACCACATCATCTGCAAAAAGCAGAGATGCAATCCTCAGCCCCCCATGGTTTCCGAAGTTTGACAAAAATGACTTCTTTATCTCCTTTCTGAAACCGTCTGTCTTCCCTGGTTAAAACCTGGACATGACTGTCCTCAATGGAGTAGTCTGTGTCTTTCAAATGCAGGGGAACTGCTAAGTCTAGTCTTGAAGAGACCACACTAAAAAAAACAACAGTTCAGCTGCCATAATCTGACAGAATCAGAGGGTCAGAGGGTAAATCCGAAGACTTTGATGTAAGAACATGTGTTTAGCTTTATTCACATGGGCAAATGAGAGCTCAGGAGAACGATGCTGCTGTTATTTAACCATTAACTCAACAAGTGACCATTAGGAAAACATTAGAGCTAAAAGCTATGAACTTTTAACTTCCTGGTGACAGCATCGTGAGAGGCGGAGCATGGTAAAATGTGAGGAGAGAGGCCTGCTGATTGAAACCTCAGTGAAAGATGAAGTGCTGAGTGGCATTTTACAACCTATTTCACAGTGATGATTGGGAAGCTTTGAAGTCCACATTAGGTGGGATAAAACCAAAGTTATCAGCACGTGTGAAGGAGATAACACCAATCATTCAGCCACTCATTTAGCTCGCCTCCTCAATTTGTAATGGAAATCAATCAAATTTGATTACTTTTAGACCTGATCTTGTTTAACTAGGCTCACTGGTGTAATCTGCAGTACTAATGAGTATTTTCCTCTAAAAATAGAGAGATCAGACAGAGTAGTTTTTTATATCACATTTAATCTGTACTATATATGATTGATCCTCTAATAGTGCTGTGTCTGCCATTTGTACATTGAATTTTTTTTAAAATATAGTGACTCATATTATTTCAATTAAACTTCATGAGACAGCTAACATATAATTTGTCTTTAATAATCAATAAGCAACACTGTTCTATGAACCCACATTGTGACTGATGTGTGGTTTGAACAAAACATACAGAGACATGTTCTAATGGAAAGCAGTTGTTTGTAAGGTTCATTACTAACTGGGATCTTGGGATTACTGCCAACATCCACCACTTAAACATTGTGGGTGATGTTACTGGTGCCATGAAGCCTGGAATGTGTGAAGGTGGGAAGTAAAATGTTAATACTTTGCGTTTTATTATCACATTTCATGCATGTGTAAAAACTAAAATGTCAAGGAAAAATGTCTGAGAACATTACAGATTAACTCAATAACTACGTCATTAATATAAAGTGTATTTTGTCTGTGGTGCAGTCAGTAGAAACATAGAGGTTTTAGAAAAACAAGCAGTGAGAGAAAGTAAAAGAGATGTGTTGAATTACTAATGCATTTCTGTTTGTAAGTGTTTAAGTGTAAGCACAGACCCAAAGACACACACTTCAGATTCTGCTCACCATGCTGTGCCGCACATATCCGTCAGCAAACCTAAAAGACATGTTTACGGGAAATAAAATCGCAGAAAGTACAACTTTTATTATCAGATGATCTAGTTAAACATGAATAGAAGCGTGAAACTCAGCACCCTGCTAAGAGCAGTACAGCCAGTGCCACAATGATTCACCCTAAAGCACATATGAAATTCATATTTAGTACTGCACTCAACATTCTGTTGGGGTATGGTGTTCAACCACAATGTCAAAAGAAAATGACAGCTTGAGAAACAAATGAAAATTTGTCATGTGAAAAGTAAGAAATGGCCCAGAAATAAGCAGCGAATGGACAGCATGTGTTCATTTAACTTGCACTACATGTTCCCTCCATCTTCAGCTGTAAGGACTCCCAGATGTGTAGCCAATGAAACTCCACTTCTTGGTTATTCATGACAAGCTGAACATGAAAAATATGTCTGTGTGTGTGTGTGTGTGTGTGTGTGTGTGTGTGTGTGTGTGTGTGTGTGTGTGTGTGTGTGTGTGTGTGTGTGTGTGTGTGTGTGTGTGTGTGTGTGCGTGCATGCGTGCGTGCGTGCGTGTGTGGGTGTGTGGTGAACAGGGGTCATAGAAAAGCATTTCAAGGATGTTTTAGTGAACATTGTTCCCAGGTCAGGCTAGTTTTTAATAAAAACTAGAAAGCTTCATTTTTAATGTCTGTTTGTGTGTTTCAGTATGAATTCATGTGTGATGTGACTTTCTCCAAGGCCATAAACTTTGCTTAAGCTTCATACCTCCAGCCTTCTGCTGGCAGCAGAACACATCAGTCTGACGGTTCTTATAGTTTGCACCTGAGTTGTCACCATCAGGCGCATCACCCCAGGTCGTTTGGTAGTCATGGTAGTCATGCCAACTCTCCTTCCATGCTGTGATTGGACACTGGCAGTAAAGCGTTACAACAGAAATAGAATCTTTTAGATGGTTAAGAAAACTGACTGACCTAGATAGATGAGTAGTTTGTGAAGAGTTTATAGTTTGTTGTGGTGAAACAACAACTATAAACTGGGCTGTGAAACTGCACTCTGGTTTGCACATGTTTTGGATAACACTAACTTTTGTCCCCATTAGTAAGACTGAACTGATTGCTTTTCCATTTATATTTGATATCCCAAACGAAAACTTTGTATATTTGTCCCCCACATCACACAAACACACAGACGCACACACGCGCACACACGCCGCACACACACAGAACAACCATTAGTTCAGGGCAGAGGGTCATCTACTGCAGGGCAAACTATTTGTTGTGATATGGTACTGATCTCTGGTTTTTCCGGTTGAAGGTTGAAGGTTGAAAACTTAAATTCTTTGGTACCCAGCTTCAGTTAGAAACAGACTATAAAAAATGATGAAGTGACACATTTCATATTAGAAACTTATACTATTAACTTAAAAAAAATAGGTTCTAAAACAACAGGAAACATTTAGTAACTTACTATATATGTTTAACTTGTATTAAAACATTATTCTACTTATATATAAATCTTTTAGTCTTCTTTCATCAGTTTGAATTCATCATACCATCTAGTAGGAAATAAGTGATAATCTTCAGATATGATTTAAACTAAGGTTTAAACTAAGGAAGCTCGTGTCAGCCTTCGGTCTTTTCTTCTCTCTGATTGGATGTGCATAAATAATCATTCTTTCAAGTTTCAAATTGAAGATTATTTCACAATTTTACTCTGACTCTTTCTTCTGCGTTGAAAGTTTATTTAGCAAAACTTTATTTTTCTCATGTGTGTTCCTCCTGCTTTCACTAAATCTGTTTAATCTCTTCCACAGGCCACCCACCCCCTTCCCTAGCTACCCCCATGTTGTTATTTACCCCCCTGTCTCAAACCAGGCCACTGCCCTTGGGCATCGTGTGGACCAAATGCACACTCCCCAAGGGAAACATTAGCAAAGTCAGAGCCGTTGTTGTATCAGATGACCCGTAGGACAGTTACACAAGTACGTATTTTGAAAAATCCCACGTAATGATTTGTAAATGACTTTTTGATTGTACAAAAGTGGAGGAAAAGGGGCATGAAGTACTGTTAAGTACATTCACTCTGGCAGTGACCCACCAGACCATTAATCACAATTATGACAAAATTAGTCAGCTGAGTGATAGTTAGTCACTGTGACGATGGTGAAAGTCACCAATGTTCAGTGTGTAATAACAGAGGCATGTATGTGTCTGTTTGGGAATGAATAGGAGGCTAATAGAGGGGCCCCTATGAACAGTTAAAATAGGCCTCCTGCAGTCTTTCTACCTTTCATGTGCTAATATGGCTGAAGTTATGAGTCCCAACACAATCAATCTTCACACAGATGTTTACAGGGACTTGGGGCCTTCTCTCCTCACAAAAACAATTCCTACGGTCCAAATTCCTTCAGGAAGACTGTGTTTTCAAACGCAGGAGAAACACAGCAGACTGACTGGATGTGAGGTATGGATGAAACACAAAGAAGTTATACACTCAGGGGACAGGAGGCCCCAGTGTGCGGGGCCCACAGACACTGAACTGCAACCAACTTTAAACCTCACCCTCATATCACACACTGCTTCCGTTAATCTCCATTCCTTTCAGGATGATCACCCACATCCTAATCGTGGCGCCTCCAGAAATGGCCCGTTGAATGTGACATTTAACATCCAAAGAGAAGGGTGAAGAAGACACGATGGATATGACTAAGGACTAAACACACATGCCATTATCTGGAGATGAAACCAATATACTGTACTTGCTTTGTCTTTGATGGCACTAGTGTTTTTCTCTCCCATGCATCTGATCATGATAGAGGCCCCTCTGTTAGGTTGGACTGCAGCTAAGTCCCGTGTCATCGACCAACATTATCTAAAATCAAATGTTTTATTGAGAAACAAAACAAAGTAACAACTTTACCACAACACAGCTGAACAGGATTTTTGTTGTAACTGATGCAAAACACTGCTAATGTCTTTATGTGAGTTGGTATGTTTCAAAAGAACGGAAACATGCACCCTCTCAATATGAATATAAGTACTTCAGTAAGTTATGAGTGACTTACATTTAGCGAGGGAAATATTCCAAATACATTATGAGAGGTCACAAATTGTTATTTATAATCAAATTTCTTAAAACCAGCAACATTCTACCAGGTGTACTTTAGCCCTTGGGTTTAATAGCATGTTGATGCAGGAATATCTTTGTCAAAATAATGAGATATGTGTTTGTATTGACATTAGCCTTTAGCTCAAAGCCTTACTTTACTATTAGTGATCTGAAAACAGCCAATATGACTTGGCTGTGGGATGACTGACTTACTAATTGTGGTTCTGTAGAGAGTAATTTTTATTCTTTGATAGGCTTGAGTTCACTTATGCCAGAGGAAATCACTTGAAATAAAAAAATGAATATTATTCCAACTTTGATCCACATCTAGGCCCTTATCAGTCCAATCAAAAACTAATTCAACACAAGGAATTTTTGCCCACTCTGGCAGAAGGTCCAGCAGTACAACATCCAAAAAAAACATGAGCTCACTGCACATAAATCTCAGATCTAGTTTCATCTAATGGTTCACAACCTGAACCCTAGAGCCACAGAACATCTACTTTGCGGTATGTCTGTTGCATTTACATTTTCTCCAGCCCGAATGGATTAATAAAGCATTTCTTGAATCACAGCTATTCTTAGGAGAGCACATTATCACTTCCAAACCAATTGTGTATAACAGTTTACATAAAGCACTAAAACTAGAAGAAATCATCTTATTCCCAGCAGGGATTTTCTATCAGTATGAAAAGAATTGTGCAATACACAGTGGAGATCATCTAAGTTATTTCAGTAGTACTGAGGAATAGTGTTTGGCAACCACCTTATAAATAATGGGAACAATGAATAATCATTGAATGTGTATTCCAGTGGGTATATCTTTGACATGTCCGGGTCAAACAACTCGTGAATGCTGTGTCCATGAGTTCAGAGTCTGGCCAAAGAACTTAAGTCTGACAGCACTGCAATGCAGGACAGCCGAATGTTTGAGATGGCAGAGACAGATCTTCCTTGCCTCTCATCTTGAAGATGCTGCGGAGGAGTGCTTTTCTTCCTTTAGCCTTTTCATGGCAGCTCACAAATCAGACTATAGTGTATCCTTGGTCCTGTGGGACTGATCTTAAATGTGCCGTGTAATGCTGCCTCCTTAATAATAAATATTTCCATTAATTTTTCCATGTATCGGGCCTGTGTACTTTGGCACAGAGACAAAAAACGAAACCATACATAAAATGGTTCAACAAAAGGAAGTGAATACGCAAAACATATAATTCAAACCCATAAAAGCAAAACAAGATACAGTATACAATAGCTGTGGCTGGAGTTTTGTTAACAAACATCTGACAATAAAGTTTATTGCAGAATCACACTGATATAGTCAAGAGTATATAAATATATGTAATGATGGTCAGATAACTTACACTTCATCTGTTTCAGACAGGAATTCGTATACACAAAATTAGTAAGGGAAGCAGAGACATTTAAACATGTTCATCTATTTAACGCTTGATTCTTATTAGTTCACTGAAAGGAATTTCAGTAAGACTTGATTCATTGAGCTGGTGGCTTTTATCTATGATTTGATACTGATTAGGTTTGATGTACTTGTGTTGCATTACATTAGCATTAGTATGTTTTCATTTTCACAAGTAGTTTTTTCCCATGTGGGATGACAGCAATAAAAATGACTTCAATAAATTAAACAGGAATGTGAGTCAGTTTCTCAGATAGCACCACAAATCACTGCCAGAAGTGTTTGTACCAAATATGTTAATGACAGAAAAAAATATTGAAAATTAATTTGTAAATGTTAGATGAATATACAGTATATTGTACATAAAAACAAATAATGGAAAACTGAAGAGCCTTTTCAGAACTGAGAACCAAGTCAGAAAAAAGGAGCTCAGTTGTGATCTGGATCAACACCAAAATTGAATGGATTCTTCACCAAGTCATTCTCTACTCTATCCAAAAACTCATCATCCCTTTTAATTTACATTACTTTCTGAGAGTTCCTGCTAAAAGACATGCAAACAATCAAAATCCTGCAAAAAGATAGCTTCCCTGGGGGAGGCAATAACCCTTGCAGGTTTTAGTACCTCGCTGTCTTTACTCCCACAAAGTTACTCTAAACTTTCTCAGCAGGAAAAAAAATGAATAAAGCTGGAAAAACAGTCAACATGTGCATCTCTGATTCTAAAAAACTCTTGTCTCTCCACATACACGAGAAGCTGAACGTGATGCTGTTTCTCCTCAAACTCAAATTGTGATTTTATTTGACTAGTCCTGCTAAAAGACAGAAAAAACAAAAGCCAACAAATAGATAGCCTATTGGAAGAAGTAATAATCCTCTCAGACTGTTCTGTATGACCTCCACCCATACAATGATCCCTCGCTTTCCCAAGCAGGATAATAAAAGCTAATAAAGCAGCCGACATGTGCATCCCAAAGTGTGATGCAAGAGGTTGAACTATGATGCTGTTCTTCTCAAAACCAAATTGTTAACTCTGTCCTTACTTTAGTGTACTTTTCTTTATGTACATTAGGAAATCCACAGTGAACTTGTAGTCAGAGCCGTGAGCCCAGTTTAATTCAAATGTAAAATTTTAATGCTTGTCCTTTTGTCATCGGTGCATAGGTGACACATAAATGGTTATGGTATTATGTTGATATATAAGGTGATAGGATACATCCTCAACTGTTTTGTTTTGTAATTTGACAGGATACTTAATATTTTTCCTGTCACCATTCCTGACTTCCTGTTGGAGGCAACTGATTCGCTGTGGCGACCCCTAAGGGGAAAAGCCCAAAGGAAAAGAAGAAGAAGATTCCTGACTTCCTGTTCTACTCAGTGTGCTCTCTTTGCAGGTTTGTGCAGTTTTGTCATGAAACACAGGTAGATATATAAAGTTGATCAACACACAAAAAAATTTCTTCAATGCTCCTGAAATGCATTGTTTTATCTAGAGCAGTCCTAATCATGGTGTGATGTGGTTCCAGGGGCCGCATCATGAAATGTGACGCATTCACTAATGGTGAAGTCAGGCTGCCATGTGCAGAGAGCACTTTGATGTTACTTGTGTCATTTGAAGAAACATTTGGAAATGTTTAAATTCTACATCAAGCAGTTGGTTCTCATTCCGTAATAATTTTTAAATATTTCCTTCTATTTCTGGTTCAACCTAAAACTATACTTTATTTTTGAATGAGGGTAAACTGGGATTTTATATGGGTTATGCACCAATTAAGTTTAGATGACCATACATCTATATTTCAATGATCATTGATTTAGAATGTCACTGTAGCCAAATGCATTGCAGACTTCCTGTCAGCGACTGCTTTTGTCAGATGCAACATGTTTTCACTCCAGAAATCAAACACAGAAAATAGTAGTGTACCCAAGTAACCCTGAAAATGTGAATCTGTATTTGCTCTTCTGGGGTCAGTTTTGGAACAAGTAGTCTGCTATTAGATCACTAATGGTAAATATGCAAAATCTGATTACAGTTTGAGTGACATGGTGATGCAGTGGTTAGCGCTGTCACCTCACAGCTAGAAGATTCCAGCTTCGAGTCCTTTCTGTGTGGAGGTTGTGTGTTCTCCCTGTGTCTACCTGGGTTCTCTCTGCTCTCCAGCTCCCTCCCACCTCCCAATAACATGAGTTGATCATTCTAAATTGCCTATGGGTGTGAGGGAGTGCATGAGTGATTTTTGTCCTTCGTGTGACTCCACGCTGCACCGGCGTCATGTCTGGAGTGTCCCCCGCGTCTCGGCCATAAATTAGCTGGGATAGGTGCCAGCAACCCCCGTGACCTAACCATGGGGGTTGCTGTGCTTATCCACTTCTTATTTAGAAGAAGTGGATAACAAGATGAATTAATTAATTAAGGATTATATGACAAACATTATTATTATTAATAATAATAATAATAATAATAATAATAATAATAATAATAATAATAATAATAATAATATTAATAATAATAATAATAATAATTATTATTATTATTATTATTATTATTATTATTATTATTATTATTATTATTATCATTATTATTATTATTACTATATTTTTGTTTTGTTATTAATATTGTCGTTGGGGTGTACTTTGGTTGAATGTGGCTCGAAAATAAACATGTTAAGTGACATCAATTACATATGTTATATAACATCAAACAAAGATATACAACATTGTGTTTACCCCCAAATGTATAGTTGACAAGCAAAACCAAAATTACCATGTGAGATTAAAAGATCTCATCTCATCTCATCTTCGTCCGCTTTATCTAGAGTCGGATTAAGAGATATATCTTTGATTGAAAGAGAAATATTGCAAAATTAATTTATTATTAATCTCTTAGATGGTCCACACGTCTAAATCTTATTTCATCTGACAGTGAATTTGTGAGTCTGTCCTTTAAGTAAACACAGCATTGAATGCAAAGACTGGAGAAAGGGTGCAGCATTCGCTGGCTGCTCGGTGGATCAAAGCTTTGACAGCTAACTGCTCCACCTCCTTCTGCTGTTTATGCTTACTGGTTCCAGTTACATAGTTCTCAAGCAGTTGAGGGGTATAAATTTTGTAATCTGGCGCAAATGAGACTTTAACTTTCTGTCAGAGGGAAACAATGCTCTCATTAAGTGGTTTGCTTGTCTGTCAAACAACCACCAGGCAGCTGGCCGCATCCGTCTCTCACAAACTTACAGCTTCTCAAGGACACTTAGAAAAACAATTATGTCAACACTGACAACCTTTCTTGACATGTACACCCACACGAACGCTAACAGGACCCCTCCCGTCTGTAATTTTCACAGTTGCTGACAAATGTCTCTGTTCCCTCTGAGCTGTGGGAGTTTCATTGAGCCTCGTAAAAATCACCGCTATGCTGTCTATCTCTATACTTGCTTTTGATGGTTAGCTCAGGACACAATTGCATCCACCCCCTGCGGGCTTTTTATTACTTGTATCTAACCATGAAGAGTTAATAACCAAATAATTGTTAACAGTATGTCTTTAATGACATTTCAGTAACAATAACACTAAAGGGATAACTAAACTAAAGGGATTTTGTGTGCATGAAAAGTATACTGACAGTTGTTGCTGTATATCATCGTCTGCAGCCAGTGATATTTCAGGCCATAACTGATGCGAAAAGATGAGTTTGCTTAGAGTTGGCAAGGACAGCTCATCACGTGATTCAAATATTTACCCCTCAAAAAAATTGAAGACTTAAAATGTAGAAGACGAGAAGAAGGACAAGTTGAAAAAATTAGATCTCTTTTAAAGACATGACAGAAGACAGAAATGCATTATAAAGAATGATGATGTGCAGGAATAGAGAAGACCAAAATAATAATTTTCCCTCATTTTGTTGCACAGTTTATGAAAAATATAGTGTAGCTGAAGGTGTGTGCCTTTGCGTATGTGTCAGAGAGAGATGAGTGGCTGAATTTGCTGTAATTTCCTCTGAGGTGAAAGAGCATCTCACACCTTCTCACCCCAATTTCACCCCAGAGATTGGAGCCGTTATTGCAGTCCCATTCAGTAATTATACCGCGGTCCAGAAATGCCTAAGGTTACATGCATGTTATCCTGCCTGTCCAGCCCCCGGGATGGACCTGAGAATTGCTCTCAGTGCTGTTTCTTCTCAACTTATTACATCGGCTGTCAGTTTATAGTGGTGCTCATAAAAGCGAGACTGAATCCAACTGGTCTTACACAAACAGTAGACACAAAGACATCCGTTCACTGATCACCGTGGTTCATCCAACATCTGATCAAATCTCAATGACAGACTTTCTCTGAAGGATAGACTTCTGCTCAAGACTTTTCTGGTTCTGAAATAAAACTGTTATAATAATAATTTTTTATAAAAAATCAATGAAGCCTGATATGGTTTTTATCCTCAAGACTTTATTTTCAGAAAAGAATTTCCCACATAGCTTAAAGAAAGAGTTTTCAGGTTAGTGCTGTTTCAAAGTGCTTGTAGCTGACTGAGTGATAAAAATGCACACTATGCACAAATGCAGTAGAGCGTGGCTGCAGATAGGAAAGTGCATCATTGTTTTCATTATGATTATTACTACTGCTGCTATCATCAATGTTATTAATACCATTATTTTATAGTATTGCTATTATAGAAGTTATTAATACCACCAATTGTGTTCTTTTGAACTGTTTTGGACTCCCTCGCTCTGTCTACCTCTGTCATCCCCATTTCTCTCTCTACCATCTATCTACACATCTGTCTCTCTCTCTAGATCTTTCTCTCTGGCCAGTGAAAGCAGAGGGCCCCCCCATCTTGAGTCTTGGATCCACTTTAGGTTTCTGTCCGTTGAAAAGTGTTTTTACTCGCCACTGTTGTAAAGTGCATGCTCGGGGGGATTGTGAGGTTTCTGTTGAATACAGAAATAATAAAACAATCTAAATGGATTTTGGCTCTGCAGGTAAATGTGCATTTTTGTGGGTTTAAGTCTCTTTCAAACACACAGATGTGAATTCATATGTACAGAAAGAGGGATACAAAAATGAAGCCAAAGCATTGTGGATCTTTTATGTTATCTTTGGCTGGAGGAGCAGATCGAACTGGTGCAGAGATGTGGAATTAAACTGAGAATCAGGATCATCTTTGGACTTATGTATGACTTGATGATATGCTTTGCTGGATTTTCCTAAAAAATGAAATAGCAAACATAATCCCTTCCACTCAGTTCCACTCTTCTACTGGCATTGTCTGTTTCTGCAGAAGCATGCCTGTATTCTATTATCTTCATCGTATTTGGCTGCTGTTGGGATGCTTCTGGGTGTCAAGTATGGAGAAAGAATTTTGGGTCTCATTCAAAAGCTGGGACTGGCTGGAATAAGCTATAAAATCAACTATGTTTCTTGCTGTCTGCAACTTTCAATGCTGTGTTTGCAAACAAGAATGGACAAATCTTGCCTATGCTTTCATCATTGAACACCACTCCACAGTCAGAGTAAATGTTTACAGAAACAGAAATGGCTTTGTTGGCTCACAGGAGAATTTTATCAGTCTTGCTCCTCAAACCGAATTCCAGCTAGACTCTGTTTGGCCTTCTGCTCAAGATGACAAGATTGTAAGCATTTTTCAGTCTGACCTCCGTTTTTAAGAAAAACAAACCTTCTGTAGGACATTATAAGGGAAGTGTAGCGCTTCATCACAGAGAAAATCCATCACATCATGTGAAGTGGATGTAGAAGAACATGAGTAAGGTACCTTAGGATGGATCTCTTGTAGAGTTTACTTTGCCCCAGACATACCCAGAATCCATCCCACCACACACAACCTGTAGCTCCTGTATTCAGTGACAACCACAGGCACTCAGATCCATTTCACAGCTTGTTTTTGCAATGATTCTTCACAGTCACCAAACAGTCACTTCTCAAATGTACAGAGTGGTGATTAAGCCACATTGGAGAAAAGGAAAGCATATGATTTCCATAAAAATTGTTGATTACAGTCAGCATAAGGAGCAACTAAGGTCTCATGGCAGGAGAAAGTTCCCAGCTCAGGGACTGACCTCCAGAGGATGGGAACTTGTCTAGTCTTCTCATGTTCTAGAAAAAATGTTGTTCCTCCTCTGAGAAGGTTACACATTTCTTTTATTGTTTGTCTGTCTTGAAGGATCTGCAGGATTTGTCAAAAACCTCCAAACTGATTCATGTCATGTTTGATCAACCAGACATGTTTTTCTCTGCTGCCAACATATTGCACATATGGCAGTGGTTTTTTTTTGTCTGGAATTTGGAATACCAACAAAACAAATAAATATTAGTAATGATGGAGTGATTTGATGACACTACATGGAAAGCCATTCCCTGGAAATGTCCATAAGACACTCCGAATTACAAAAGAACATTCAAAGACAAAGCAAATAGTGACAATAAGAATATCTTAAGGTAAACTTTAGGTAACTCTGCGCCCAGCACTCCTTATGTCTTTAAAAAAAATTAGAAAATATGAAATTTATATGCATACAGCACATCATTATTTATTATGTATGAAGAAAAAATATGGGAAATAGATTTTAAAAAAAACAGCCTTTACTCTCGAGTGAAAACAGAATAAAACTTAAATATGCAAACTAAAAACAACAGTTATCATTGACTTAACTGTTAAAATGTTGATCAGTGTATGAAAATTAAAACAGTTACGCAATTTAAGGTTTTAATCTTCGCCTAAATGTTGCTAATTGTGTTATTGTCTGACATTCTAGCTCTTGCTCTCATGTTCATCTCACACTGAATGAAAATCAGGTGAGAAAACGACAGGTTTCTGAGATGCATTACTGACACTGCCCTGGAAGTGACCTGTTTGGCTTCAAAGCTTAACATGCTGCTACCTATTGAAGCCACATGTCCATGTGTTTTGTATTGTACTAACCTCGCTTGTATGATACTCCCAGTTATGACTGGAGATTGGAGGAACAGGACGCCCTGTCGCGCCAGAGGGATGAACTCTCTGGGGACGCCAGGTATCTGTGAAAACAGATATTAAGTTTGTTATTGTAGCTCCAGGAGGGGGAGAGGGTCTGTTTTCAGATGTAACCACAGGGATGCTGGTGTGGATGTTTATTTGTCTTTCTCAGGGATACAAGCTGCTATCAGTCGCTGAAATTGAGGACTGGAGGAATGACTGACTACAATCCAATAAACCATTACCTGCAGAGGATGTTAGATACTCCAGACTGATGTCGTTAGAACACCTATGAACAGTAACTGCACCATGCAATGCTGTGGGGACCAATAACTGTTTCTTAATGGGGTCATTGTTTAAACAATTTTATTTTAATTGCAATATTAAACATGATACATCAAAAAGGACTAAAAGAAACACTGAAACATTTAGATCGCATGATACAAAAAATCCCCCCAAATTAATTGGAATGACGTCAAGAGCTGCATGTGGTAAGAGTCTAATAAAGATCTGATCTAATCTGGATTGGACTGGATTTGAACGTTTTAAAGTTTATAGCTGGGGTTTGACACTCAAACACTTGCTGTATTTTCCAAATCTGTTTTTTTTTTTTCTCCAAAAAGTCAATTCCAGAATCAGTGGGATATGGGAAACACATCACATAAAGATTTTATCATAAGTTTGGTATTATGATGATAAAATGTAACCCTATAAGGTTCATGCCTGAGGAGCGTTGTGCACGAAGAGGCAGATACAAACGGCACAACTGGGTTACGGATTGTTTAGATGTTTCGTCTCGGGACCGATAATCCCTTGAGGGAAAATGTTTAGGACCCTGAAACCTCACTGACCCTTAACCTCTCAGAGGGGCTCTGAAAACATGGACACTGGAGCTTTTCATCAAAAAGACAGACCTATAAGTTTTAAGTGGGAAGAAATGATGAAGGGAAGCTGAGAGGGAGAGACAGCAGGAGTCTAAGGGAGAAGGCAGCAGAGGGGAAAAGAGAACGGGACAGGAAGGCCGAGTGTGGCCTTCAGTAGGTGTTAAGGATAATAAAGAAGGCCTTAAGAGGGTTTGAAAGCTGTTGGTGGATAACAGACGGACAAATGAGGGGTCCTTTCCAGCAGCAACACTTGACTGACCCCAGCTGAGTCAACAACATCACAACAGGAATTCTTACTACCTGCGCGGGTTTAGGATTAGGGGTGGGGGTGTTACTTCTTCACAACTGTGAAAATTCCTTGTCATCATAGGTAATGTTTATCCCTTCTGTGTTTTATGATCTATTAAAAATGACTTACAGCACATGGGAGGGAGGTATTAATGTGAAGAAACTGTCACTGAAATAGCCTCATATATTCTCCTTATCTATAGATATAACACTTAAATGTTAGTGTGGAGGTGTCGACAGTGTGTAAGGGAGGCCGTACTTTAACATGAGAAATGTTGTAGTTTAGATCCCACATTCAGACCATAAAATCTTTCCAAAAGGTGTTGACATTTCCACAAACAGAACTTCAAACTGTAAATGATTATTTCACACAAATCACCCCAAGCTAAAGTGTGGCCAGATGTTTTTTCTACAATTCTGGATATATCAGTAACAAATGGAAGTGAATGCATTTTTATTAGTGGTACAAAAGTGCATCTGAAAACAACGGAAATTCATGTAGTGCCAAGGTTGTGATAATCCAAAGACCTTAAAGGAAAAGGAAAGGTAATCGGATTTACAGTAGTATAGAATATTTAAAAACAATACTGCCATATTTATGCACTAAGTGCAGTTGCAAGTTACTTTAGCTAGGAACTGGAAATAGTGGAAACAGCTGGTCTGCATTTGTACAAAAACTAATGTGTAAAATTAACAGTCCACCAGATTGACATCTCAGGCACATAACCCATATGAAACACATTTTTCTTTTTTACTGGCTTTTTTTGGTATAAATTATGTGAACTCAATGTCAGTTTCAAAGTTTTGGATGCAGAGATTTCATAATGGTGTTAGTGTAAACGTGCTGTTGTTGACTTACGCAGCCAGAAAGCAATTAGGAACTTTTTTTTTCTTTATTATTTTTTAGTTTCTATTCAAACTACTTATATAAGCAGGGACTATCAAAGGATAACATACTTACTGTATAATACTTAATACCATGCAATTTATCCAAGACCCATATGAAGTCCAACCTGAATGATAAATTGCCAATTTATTTGACCATTCAATCACAATCAAGTTTCTGTCTCCAATTCCTCGTAAGGTTTTTGGATGTTGTATTTCACTGGGCATCAAGCAGTGGAGATACGTCCCTTGATCACATCATGAAGAGAGTCTGCCAACTCCATGAAGCAATGAGAACACAGCAGCGCCAACATTGTAGTGGTCATACAATCCAAACTTGAGCATCTGTTTTTAACTGACAAATAGACCTAGAGAGACATATTATAACTCACTGGGCCAGAAAACACAGCAGAGATTGTATGCTTCATTTCTGTGGGAGGCCAGAAAACTACTAAAAATATTTTGTATGTAAACAGCAGATGTTGAATCAGCTGTTTTTTTCTCTGGTAATTAGTCATAATCATGAGAAAGAACGCATTAAAGCTGATGACCAGGTGAGACCCCACAGAGTCATGGTATACACATGTACAGCAGTGATGAATAAATCAATAGAAGTAGTACAGTATTCCTATATATATATATATATATATATATATATATATATATATATATATATATATATATATATATATATATATATATATATATATATATATATATATATATATATATATATATATATATATATATATATATATATGCTTGAACTACTTCTAATTATTTTAGTCCTGTTGTCTGCTCAGAGATTTATGAAGTCTTTAACAAAAATAAGGTGTTTGAAACAGAAATTGTCTGTTGTTGAGGTTGTAGGTAAACAAATTTCTTCGTGATATTTCATAAAATATTTACATGAAAGGATTCATATGGAAAAGTACAAATTGCCCACAAAGTTAAAAAGCGAAAAATTATTGGTCCTCCTAGTCCTAATTAGACTTTATAATAGCTTTGTCATTAGTAATTGTGTGATTTTCACCACTAATCAAAACGTATTATTAACTCTGAAACTACTTATTAGCAGTTTAAGCTTTATGAAGATGATTTTCTATTTTCTTCATTGAAATCTCTCATTTTTACCTGATCAGGCTGAAACACAAATTAACTTTTGAATTAAATGAATTGTGCTGCCTGTGTAGAATGAAAATGTCCACATTTCCTCTTCTCATTTTCACACTCAGTTTTGCATTTTCATCCAAATCCACATTAACACAATCACAACAGCAGCTACAGATAGCTAAGAGTGCCACTATAAGACATATATTATGACAAATGAATGTAAATGTAATGATGACAATGGCCTATCACAAATACATACACATTCTATGAATAAAATCACTCTTATCATTTAGAAATCTTTGATCATTAGCTTAAAGTTTGCAAAATCTAATTGTAATAGCAGTTAATGCGAATAAATATGTGTTTTCACTTGAAGCAGAGCTCTGGCCAATCTCTTCTGAGAATCGCTGTTTATACTGTTGACGAAGTGTTACATTCTTATGTTGATCCCAATTTATCCTATTTTTCCTTTTTACCATGTGTCACCATCCTTGGCAAGGAGTTCCCCTGGATGTTCCCATTGAACGGACACCAGGTCACCAGAAACATGTGGTAAGATAACAAGACCTCCAGTAACGAAGACCATGGCTTCCCTCAGGATGTCACAAAATAGAGCAAAACCCTTTTTGGAAGAAAGACAAATGTTCCAACACAGGAAGCACAACAACCTGTGCTGAAAAGTGACAATAATAATGGTATGACCTCTCTGAACTTAGAATGAATGGGTCGGTGTTAGAGTCACAAAGTCTGACACAAGAAAGTTCAATGTTTGCAAAACTGTTTTAGATGAGAGAAAACAACAACAAAAAATAAAACAATCATCATTTATTTCAGGAACTTCAAGAGATTAAAAAAAAATGATGATGCCTTATGTAACAATAAAAAAAACACTATTCTGTGATTCTTCACATTGTGAATTATGAAACTGCTTTCATTCTACAGTCAGGTTTTTGCTAACAGTGCAGACACACATTCATCCTTGTGTCTTGTTGTGTTAAATAAAAAGCTTGGCATGACTCTCGTATTTATACATTAAATAGGTGAAGTAGCTGGAGGCACAGAGAAGATCATGAAGATGATTTTCGGCTCTGTGGCAACTGCTGAGCAGGTAACCTGTTTTCATTGGCTCAGCTGAAAGAAACAGCTTGACCCAGGCTAAACTTCTTACTTAACATTATAGTGAGAATCAGGGAATGTCGTAGGGGTATGAAAATAACACACAAACTTTATTAGGTGAACTGAAAAAAGTGGTTTTATTCAGCAAAGAAATCTAAAGCGATTGATTTCCAACTCATCTTCTTGTGTTTATTCAGGAGAGAGTCTTCTCCCCACCAGTTCAATTCATGATGTATGACACCAAAGGCCCACAGAGCTGAATGAGGACAGCGAGGAAGGAAGGACATTTGTGGGCAAGAAGAGGATGGGGACTTGGTTGGTAGCAGAGGGGAGCTGTATTTTCCATGGTTGGATCCCTTCTTTGTTTTAAAATATAAAATGACGTGACAGAGGATGTAGTGGAGGAAACGGGTGCACAGAGGCACAATAAGAAAGAGAAGAAACACAGACATTTTACAGTTTGTTTCTCCTCTTGGTCTAAAAAGCTCCCAGCTGAGCTCTAATACAGAAAAAGCATTTATTTTTCCTTTCTGACACGACTCCTTCACTGATTCTTCAGCTCAGAGCCATATCAGATTGGGTTGCATTGCGGCTAATAGAATCTTGGCTCTCATGCATGGCACTTTATCTGTTCCAGAGCCGGACTTTCATTTTCCCAGTAATGCTCCTCGTTTATCTGCATCTGTCTTTGGTGTATATACATAAATCTACTCAGCTTGAGTCCTGTGCACTCCTGGCAGAGGGTCAACTTCTGCCTCAAACTCTATAGTAAAGGGTCACATGATTGTCACATCCTCAGCTGTTCTCGCATTCTACGTCCAGCTAATTCGATGTACTTTCTATGCATTGATGGGACACAAAAGATTCCAATCAGAGCCCGGAGCGCTGTGGATTTGCCAAGTTTCTGTTGAAACTCTAGAAACCAGAACACGGCACATAACACTTCATATATTCATCTAATGTACTGGGTTGTTTTACAAGCGTGGTCACTGCCTCCCACATATGATATCTTTGTGCAGCTGGAAATGTTTCAAACTCCACGATTAAAAATCGTGTCTCCGAAGACGTCAGTATGTTTGATTTGGTCCATTAAAGACTTCAGATGTTCTCGTTCACTTTTGTTTCCATTCTCAACTTTTCTCATCATATTGCTCCAATGGGATTAAAAACAGCTATTGTTTCACATATTCTTTCACAAGTTTTAATTTCAGGTGTCAAGTCTGAATTATTTTAAACAGATGTACTGCATTTGTCCACATCCACAGCCCACTACAACAGCTACAGGCTGCATTATACAGGTGTGAGAATTAATTCTCTGGTTCTTGTCCACTGTGGAGGGCCATCTAGACTTTCCTATGTCCTTACTAGATTCAGTACCCTGCAGCTCTGTTTGTAGGGGGGCTTGATGGCGTGAGGAGCGCTTCTAATTATGCTGAGTGAGGAGAGGGGCTAAGTTAGTGGGGATAAAGGGTAAGTGTAGCAGGGGCAAAGTGGCCAACAAAGCCTTTGGCTAATTTATGACTCCCAGAGCAGATGGGAGCCTGGTCCCAGCTCCTTTGCCCTGCCTAATCTCGACAAACTGTGATTCCCTGGAATAAATCAACCATTCAAAACCCTGACAAACTGGGAGCCAACCTCAGCACCCTGTGGTCTTCGTGTAACACTCCAGGCCTGGGGTGAATCAGCCGGGCGTCAGAGGGAGAGAAAAGCAGACGAAGGGAGTGATGAAGAAAGGACTCCCTTGAGGCTGAGGTCCTGAGAGACATAAAGCTCTCTGCTGTTTGTCAAAGTGGAGTTTTTGCTTGAGATTCTTGGGCTGACAGAGAAAGTTAATACAGGCCTACATATCATTTTAAAGCTGGACAACATAGTTATAATACTAGTTTTTATCTGGTTGAATAGATCGTGACATCAAACATTTCAGCAGCTTCAATATTTTCATAAGTGACAACCAAAGGAAGGTTTTTTACAGAACAATAAGCTGTTTAATGTGTCATGTTGAACAAGATATCATCAGATCTGCCAAATGATGGTAACTTTGAATCCGTTCATATTCTTATTTTGACGTTGTACAACTACTAAACAAGACCAAGTCATTTTCAAAGCTCCTGAAATGTTAGAATTTGGTTCCTTTGGCAAAGATAAACTTGGGTTTGAACTCACTGTTTGGTTCAATCTTGAAAAACTTCAAAAACGCTTCGTAAGACATTTAATCTTCAGTGGGTCTCCAGAAATCTATTAGCTGTGAAATTCCAAATACTTGAGGAAAAAGCCCAAAATGATTTCAGCAGCCCCGAGTCATTTATTTCTATAACTGGGAAATCCTTTTCATTTAACTGACTGTACTTGGCACCATCATTTAACACTCCAGTGGATCAACCTACTGCATATCATGAATGTGTTGATTTGGCAAACAATCCAGAGATACTTCCTGTTCCCAGAAATCCAGTTTGTTATAATTCACTGACTGGAAGAGAGCAATCTGACCTGAGGGCTCGACTTAACCTTTGTCACTCAGCCCTGACCTCCACGATGATCTATTTTGGTCCCATCCGTCTTGACCCAACTTGGATTCAATGTTATTACACAGTAAATCTTTTTGTTTTCTTTCAAAAATCCATTTTTATGAATGTACGGCAGACCAGATTTTGAATAAAAAGTTCATCTCACGGCATTATTGTTTGTCCCCTCATGAACCTCAATCTCATTACATCAGCACTGTTCTTTGTTCAGGACACCAATTCCTCTAATACCCCTTTACATGAACTCAAGTGTGTTATCATTCCTGTGATGCTAACTGCCCAGTGACTGAGGTCACCAGTGTGTCGAGGTCCTGGTTAAAGTTGTGTGTGTTCAGCACATGTGTCTGATTAGATGAAGAAAACAAATCATCTATTAACAGCAGAGCAGATCAAATGCTTACAGGAGATAGAAATTAATGTAGATATCGAGCCGAAAGGGTGGAAGCACAGAAACGAGAAGATTCTGACTGCTTGCATTGAAATATATCAAAAATCTAAAATTGAGCAGTACAGTATTTGACATTCGAAGAAATTAAGATGTAAATTAAAGCGTGGATATTATTAAGTCCAAATTTGATGGAAGACCCTTTTCATACTCTATTATAATTTATTATAAGAATTAAGAAATCTTAATGACAGCCCTGGAGAGACGTGATATGATGATTGCGTTGAATGAGGTTGATGATTGTTGCTGCACACAAAAGTCAGAGGGTAGTGCAGCACGGAACACATGATCATTCACTCCTTTGAGCGAGACTAAACAAACACACACTCATCCATTCGTGAAGAACAACATGTCATCTACCTGCAAGTTAATGGGAAATTCATAGCTCACTTTAATACATTTGGATAGCGTAGACTGGAAGTTTTCTTCCTCTAGGAGGGTTCCATTTAACTAAATGCACATTCATCTTCCCTCTGATGAAACCTACTTATCTGCTCCCTGTCTGCAAGACTTGTTTTTACAAGAGACACCAGCCCAGAGTACATCTATCATCAACTTGGCAAGTGGGTATGTGCTGTATGTTTTAACAATGTGTGAAACAACACTGAATAACAGGCTTCATGAAAGTGGGACCATCTGAAGTCACCCGCCAAGTGATGTCTATATTTGTTGATATGTATTCTTTCCGTGTTTGTCAGCTTGGGTGATGCTCTGTGTTGAAACTCTGCTGCCAGTCTGCATCAACATAATAGTCCTGATCTGACTGCTGTGGTCTACATCTCTGACAGTCTGGTGTCCTCCATGCCAAGTTGGAGAAATTACTGCATTTATCACTGGACAACAATGAATACCCAAGCAAGCTGTCTCACTCTAGAACATGTAATGTGTCACTGCACCACACAAGCCTCATCCTGATTCCTTCTGGTGTGGTTTGATCCAGCTGTGGTTGAAATACTTCATTCTATATGAAAGGGAATATGTGAAATTTTTAGTCCAGTCAGAACCGGTTTACAGGCGGGTGTTTTCCTGTTGGCTCTCAGAATCATTTTAATTGAAATATTTCCTCAATCTCAATCAACATCTTGAACCAAAATTCTTTATTGTTATTTATGGCAGCACAGTAGTGTAATGTTGCCATGTGGCCATGTGCCCACCAGCATCCGCACACACACACCTGCTGTTAGTGAAATCACATTCAGATGGAAGAGGCATCTACTGAAGGCAGAGGCCTGATGCTCCTGGATGAGAAGCCCGCCCATCCCTTTAAGTGTTCTCAGACATACGTGCGCAGATATATACTAAGTGGGACACATGGGAGGCATTACTGCCAATATTCCCACATGTATAATGTGGCTGTAATATGCATTAGCACAGACATGATGAGACTTTACTCATGTTGATCCCAGAGGCATTCACACCCCCCAAAAACAAGAACCAAATGTTTCATTCAACTGCACAACAGTGCAGATGTCACCTGGAGAAATGCAAATATCTTTTGTGTGAGGATGCATGAAACGCTGACGCACATGTTTGCCATTAACCATAATTCTGTCTACGATATGAATGTAATACAAAGATGTGAGATAATATTTAGTTTAGTGCTGCAACTTGATGTTATTTTCAACATTATTTAATATAGAAATTTTAGTTATTAATTGGAAGCATGATGGTGCAGTCTGGAGTTCTTTCACCTGGGTTACAATCCACCTTAGGGTTCCCTGGTAGGGTTTCCTCCAGTATCTCCGACTTCCTCCTACCATGGAAAATATACAATAAAAGTGAAGTAATGACTCTATATTGACAATAGGCTGAAACATAAGTGGGCATGTTTGTTTATCTTTCATGACACCCTGTGATGAATTTGAAATGAGCATCCAGGTTCATGCTGAAAGATCAGAATACAAGAGCTAAAAGATGGAGCACAACGTCACACTCCACACACTCCCTAAGCAATTGTGCAAAGTTTTCTTTCTTTTTTTTTAGCTCTCCTACCATTTATTCACATAGAAACTCATGAATGTCAAAGAGCCACAAATCTAAAAATTGCTACAAAAGTTTCTTTTACGCAAGCCCTGCCATCCTTTGCACATGTTAAATAAACATGTAATGTTTTGTCTTTAAATCTTGTCCCAGTTATTATGGTGTTGTCAGAATGGAAAGCAGCACAGAGCAGCAGTGTTAGCGTCACAACAGCACCCTTAGGGATTGGACTCTACCCTTTTAAACCCTTTAAATCTAGTTACCCCCCCATACAGTTAGACAGAGTTCACACATTAGGGCACTGACACACATAAAGTTCAGAGGAATAGCTTTGTCACACACTAAATCCTGTGAAATTTGTGTGGTCTATTAACTATTTTCCTTTAAATTATACATGTACACACTACATCCATATTGTTTCCTCCTTCCCCACTGTGAGTACAATTGTAAAATATTACTTGAAAAGATTTACATCCACAGTTAGCATTCTTCTCTACAGTGCAACCTTGCAGTCATAACATTGTGGGACTGTATCATTAATTTCCCATCATATGTGATTCATGTGAAGCTTGAGGCTTTATTTCACTTATTCTGACTACTGGCTCTGTGACTTTATATCAACTATACAGACAAAAAAACAACAAAGAAAACATAATGACTGCTGCTGCACAATCAAACCTCTGCACTCTACAGGTTTCAGTCAATTACACTATAAGTAAAGGCCTTCTTCCTTTCCTTTACCATGAGTCCTTTCAAAAGTGTCTCTGGCGTGGATCCAAATAAAACAGAGCAGCGTCTCCGTCTTCCTCCATAGTGTGAGCCAAGGGTGAGACCAATGTCTGCCCCTATAAAGATAGTCTGTTTATACAAACATCACTGTTTGGAACGATGGTTGGCCTTTGCTCAAGGGCTGCTGATCGAGGTGGAGAAGATTTTTTAATTAAGTCCTTCATTTATTGTTGCAAGACACTGGAAATAAACTTCCTCTGAGACAAAAGTATTTGGCACAGGTCACATTTGTGAGACCCATGACAGGCAGGTTTTCTAAAATAAAAAAACAATAAAAATCAAGGCAGTCAGAGACTGCAACATCCCGCAACTTACTCTGACCTACTTTCAGGGTAGGTCAGGGCACCCTGAAAGTAGTACCTGACTAGTGCATAGGCTAGTGCATATGGAGAAGGCCAGTGTGTGTAAGACCATAGATCAAAGCTAGTGCATAGGTAGATCAAAGCACTAGCTTTGATCTATGGTCTTACGCTGGCCCTCTCCTTTGTCTTTCCCTCTTATCTGGTTCCTGTGTGTACAAAAGTTGAAATCTGACCTTGACCCAGTTTTCTCAAGGTCAAGGTCATCTTCTCATTTTCATCCCCTTTGCTGCCGATGTAATCTGTTTTTTGTGTCATCCTTCTATCTGCGATGGTTGCAAAGATATTTGGTGGACATACGAACAGACGGACTGACGAATTAACGAACAAACGAACGAACACACACGAATACTCACAATTACAAAACATCATTGCTTTGAAGCGGGATGTAATTAGAATGTAAGTTAATAAAAGCCCAGACCCATCCATCCATCCATTTCATGCCGTTGTATCCGCTGCAGCGGGTCACGGGGAGCTGGAGCCTATCCCAGCTGGCAAAGGGCGTGAGGCGGGGGACACTCCAGGCACGACGCCAGTGCACAGCGGAGCCACACACAAAGACAGACAACCATGCACACACACACACTCCTACGGGCAATTTGGGAACAGCCAATGAAACGGGATGTAATTAGAATATAAGTAAATCAAAGCCCAGACCCATTTCTTCTCAATAGAAAATGAGAAAAAATGACCAATTGGCAAAAAATTATTAATGAAATTATTTCTGAATTGTATTGAAGATCTGCAATGTTTTGTGATTCTTTGACAATAAATCAGTTTTAAAATACGTGTATTGTTTTTGTTTTGTCCTTGGAAACACAAAAGTGTCTTTCATGTTGTCTTTTATGTTATGAGATATAAACAGATTTTCAACAAACCGATCTCCTGTGCATTTCTAACATTCAAAAGCGTCTACTTATTCATACTGTGGCAACGTGGAATTCTAAAATTTTATTTTGTATTTTTTTAATAACAGAAAAAAGTGTCTTAGCTAAAGCAGAGGTGCAATTTACATATTGAGGTGCAAAACATGATAGTTTATAGAGTTTATTTATTTTAATTTGTTTCAATGCTTTAAATTGAACAAAAATATTTTGAAGCTTTAGAAGAACTATTCCATCACAATGGGTTTGTAGCGCCTGTCTTACCATAGCATATAAAGTCTGGTGAGTGCCCTGACAAAAAGTTGTTGTCTAAAAACACACTGTCCTTGCAAAATATGTGTTGCATGTCTTAACTTCCAGGACGTTTTCATTGAATACACGTTTCAACCAATTACTTCGCCATAATTTTTTGGTGAAAAGTAGTTTGATGGCGCCATCTAGAGTGAAAGAACCCGTAACCAACAGAGAGTTCTTACCCAACAGTTCGATCAATGAAACCGTCTAAAAAAAAAACAACGCTACTACGGCGAGACTAATTCCCGCCTATTTTGTTTATGATTGGTTTAGTCTGACATCATTCTCACAATCTTATCCAATAACCAGCCCAAATAGCTATAGTAAGAAGAACTGACCAATCAGAGACCTTAAAAGGGACGTGTACACCCTCGCCATAGTATTCAGCGGCACTGAAGATACCTCATACATTGGAATCACGTTATTCAATTCTGTGGTGTTGTGTAATAGCACGTAAGTAACTCCCGTAATTGTCACTTAAACCCTTTATTAAATGTACCAACATTAACATAGAAAACGATAACATTATAACTTTAAAAGGTTGTCGTTTTTATGTGTATTTTTGGACTGGAAATTAAGGCGAACTGTTGTCCATAAGGCAACCGGCGCTATGCTAGTTTAGCGGGTCAGTGTAGACATGTAAACAATGGATTTCAGGGTCTGATGTGGACATGTAGCGTTAATGCTTGCTGTATAACTATCAATTTCTCTTTCGGACATTGTTTGGTTAGAATGAGTAATTTATTGAAAGCATCTCAAATCATATTCGTTCAAAATATAATTAGCTTAATCAAGCTAACATACAAGGCAGCAGAGAATTGAACGAATATTCAATGGATCCTTGCTTTTACGGACGGTAATTCACGTCACATGGTTTCATAAGCGTTGTATCCTTTCTCAAAGTATTAGAGCGGATTTATTAGAGACACAATTTTTACAAACTTCACCACCTGTTTGACAGAATAACCCCCTGACGGACCCCGAGCAGCTGCATCGCTATGCCCGTGGAGGGTTCAGAGGACCAGCTCCCCTCCGCTCTGTCCAGTCCTGCTAGTGCTGCCCTTACGCCTGGAGGGGCAGAGGAGGATGGAGCTGCAGGAGGATCAGTAATCTGCTCTTTGCCTGAAAATAGTCAGGGTTCAGAGGATGCTGCAACCTATCGGTCCAACACTGGTTCTGGGGAGGGCAACAGCGGTGAGCTGTGTTATAATTACACCAAAATCAGAGCAGGCAGAACACTACGAATAGCTTTGAATCTCTGTACTGTCATTGTGATTTGTTACAGGTGGCAAGAAGTCTGGAGCCTTGCTTCACATCAACAGACAGCGTATCCAAGCAGCATCTGCCAGTTCTGGAGCTGATGAACTTCATGGTCTTGGAGTGGCCGTGTATGACCAGGATGTCCTTGAGCAAGGAGTACTGCAACAAGTGGATGAAGCAATTCATGAGGCCAATCAGGTTGCTGCTAAAGCCGAGGCTGAGAAGGAATACCAGTCTGTGCTTGATGATGTCAGGTAAAAGACATTAACTACAGGAATAGTAAATCTCCGTTTGTTTTCTGTTGAACTTTTCCATTTGCGTCTGTAATATAATTACAATTGCGCTGAAATCAATCCTCATTTTGTTGTGTGTTTCAGGTCTGTAACGACATCACTGAAACATATCAACAAGATTATTGAGCAGCTGACTCCTTATGCTGCTTCCAGTAAGGATATCAGCAGAAAGATTGAATCTGTCAAAAGACAAAAAGAAAATAAGGTATGATATTAAATGACAGACTTAAAATAATGTATTGTAAATGATATACAGTATATTAAAAAGTTATACATATAATTCCATTGACTGTGATTTTCATAAAAACACGTAAATTCAGGAGAAACAGCTCAAGAAAGTAAGAGCCAAGCAGAAGAGACTACAGGCCTTTCTGGGAGGAGAGGACATCCAGCGGGTGGAAGCAGAGTATTTGGCAGATGAGGATGGCGAGGAAGGTAAGGTCGCATTTAACATATATAATTTTCTTCTCCTCAGTTTGTCCCACCATTAAGCAGAATGATTACACTATGGCTATGACTATGAAAAAGAAGACTAATCTGAAAGATTCAGTAATATTCATTTGTCTGGATAAAACAGTTCAGTTCACTGGGTAAAGTGACTGATGGTGCAGTGCTTTAAGAGCACCCCATACACACAGACTTTGGTCCTTGTATTGTGGCCATAGGTTTAATTTCAGCTCGCCCCTTAGCTGTATACAGTATCTACGAGGGTTGAGCCGGGTACTTGTTTCAGACGAGTATCCGGTACGGATATTGCATTTTTGACGAGTACAGGTATGAGCGTGATACGAGTAAAACTTGTCAAAACTCATTCATTCATTTTTCTGACCACTTCATCCGTTTGCGCAGGTCACAGGGAGCTGGAGCCCATCCCAGCTAGCATAGCTAAAGGAAAATCCTCAGAACTGTCTGTCTTCATGCTCTGATTGGCCAGTCACACACAGTGCCCGCCCCTCCCTACAGACTCACATCACAGCGCCAGAGCTATTGCTGGCCCACTCTTGCACACACACACACAGACATTGACTGATCTGTGCGTGGCTTCACTGTAGCTCACTTTGCTTTCCTTGGGTTTTCATCAGCTTGCCTCTATTTAGGGTTACTTGGTTAACTTGTTTCTTGTTTTTTTTTGTTGCACATACGCGGTGTTTTTGATCAGACAGAGCTGAAAACTGCTCGTGTTGCATCAGTCATTGCCTCCACTCCAGTCTTTTTTTTCTTTTACCTGCTTGCTCTTAGTTTGACACTTTCTAACTTCAGTTCATATTAATAATTTCTAAACTGTATAGATATTTTTACTGTTACATAGCGTGCGCACACACATCTGCTCTCATTCTCTCTTTCACGCAGTCACTCAAACATGCACAAATAGACACACAAACACACGCTCATACACCTTAATAAACATTGTTTAACTTTGTGTGAAAAAAATGGCAAGAACATTAGTTGGTAAAAATAAATACAGTAATTAGAAAAAAAGCTTGATTGTAAAAAAAATTTTTTTGAAAATTAGAAAGTTGTGTTGAGTATGACAATTCTTGTTCATGCATACTTTGTAGTTCATAATTTCTTATTGCATGCATTGTATTTATTAATGTACTTCATGTTCTGAGCTCATCCCGAATATCTACTCCTTACGCTCTTTACCATTTCCTGTCAGATATCTTTAAACCACAAAAAAGTAATGTTTAAAAAAAAGTAATAAGATTTCACAGTATGAGAAATTATTTAGAGGAGATGATTAATTATGTGATTTTAAAATAAAATGCACCCACAGAGGAGCTGGGGTGTTTTTCTGTCTCTCCAAATGATCTATGTTGTTCACACCAGTATATACCAGTATAAACTTATAGTGTGTGCGTGCATGTGTGTTGTAGAAGCTGGACCGTCCACCCTGGGCAGCATGCTCATGCCATCTCAGGAGACGGAATGGGAGGAGCTTATACGAACAGGTCACATGACTCCTTTTGGTACACGAATCCCGCAGAAGGAGGTGAAGAAGGAGCCTCGAAAAGTGATGCTTGCTGAGAACTCAGCCTTTGATCAGTACTTGGCAGACCAGGCCAAACTGGCTACTGAGAGGAAGAGGGGCCCTCTTTCGAAAAAGAAAAGAAGTGCTGCAGTTAGTCCCGATGGCAGAAGAAAAACCAAAAGTCTTAAGTCCTCTTCCAAGGATAAAAAAATGAGGAAGCGCATGCAGAAGCTTCAGATAACAGCTCTGAAGGCCCATCCAAAGGCTCGGCCCAAGGAAGAGCCAAAGCCCCCAAAGCGAAGAAGGAAACACACTGAGGAAGAAGAGATGGACAGTGAAGGGTCAGAGTACGTCCCTAGTGATGAGGGTATAGATCCTGACCAAGAGGAAAGAGAAGCCATGGAAGAGGGTTTTGGGGAGGATGATGAAGAGGAGTATGAGTTGAAGCCGTATCAAAGAAAAACTGAGGGGAAAAGGAGGAAAAAATTTAAAAAAGAGGAGAGCGAGGAAGACTACTGCCCTGATAGTTCAGATGAAGAGGAAGATGAGAAGAGTAAAGAGAAAAAATGTAAAGATGATGGCAATGTGGAGTACTACAGACAGCGAATAAGGTATAATTATATTAGTGTGCTATAAATTTGTGTAGATTACAGATTATTTTGGATTACAGATAATATTTTCTTTTATTGTTTAGAGGCAAAGGTGTGAAAAGTTTTCTTTTCACACTTTACATAATGGTTTGTAAACGACATGTTCCACAAACACCAGATTGAGCTTTTAACTTTGCATCACATTTTCCTCAGCAGCGGCGTGAATGAGCTATTTTTGTTCCCTTTAGTTATGGAGGAAAGCAGTGGTGTTCTGCTGGCTCCATAGTGCAGAAGGAGAGTTAATCCCAGATGAGATTGGCAGCTGTTTCTTGACTAAGCAAATTCACTCCCTGCTCTTCTTCTCTCTCTGCTCTCATACTGGCCTAATTATCCTCCTGCACATGGTTTTATACACTCACTCACTCTAATGCTCAAATTAATGGAAGAGCAGCCCTAATGAGATTTTATATTTATAACTGCCAAATAAATTGTGTTGGCATGTGTCCTTTTCTTCACTGCAGTGACTGAATGTCAATTCAACAGCAGAGACATGGCATGGATGGTAGGCCTGGCTTATATGAGGAATAATATTAGAGTGGGCGTATTTGTAGATGGGTGGGGGTTGAAGGGGGCCAGAAAAGTGTAATTAACTGAACCAATGCTTAGTCTTGACTTAATTAGAGAGTGTGGTCTCCCAGGCCCAGCTAAAGGACCAGTTTCATGGCAGGGTGACAGGACCAGGCCCAAATGAAGATGGATTCTTATCCTCTCCACCTCACACCTTTCTGGGGAACTTGCACTGCTAATTGTCTGTATCAATCTTCATTTCCTTCATGACGACTGTGCCTCTAACTGCCCTCTCTCCTGCACCATTAAAACTCTTCTCCTTTACATTTCCCTTTTTGCTGTAGATATTCCACCACTCAAGGGAAATGCTCGCAACTCCAAACATTTGTTATCCATACACCTGTGTAGGCAAGTCTTTAAATAAATCACAGAGTGTAAGTGGTGCAAATGGAGCACTCATCTGTCCATCCATTCATCCATCCATCCATCCATCCATCCATCCATCCATCCATCCATCCACCCATTCTCTGTTCTGGCTTGTGTATGTGTTATGTGTAGTAGGACCCAGTATGCATGACGCTGCAGGGTTCACCCTGGACAGTTTTCCAGTCTGTCACTGGTCTCATCACAATAAACAGGAATCCAATCTAGAACAAAATTAAACTAAAATCTTTGTTGTATTTATTTTGGATCCTCAAATTATTTAGGTTTTGGGTTTTTTTAAATTAATATCACAACAATCAAATTAGGGTTATTGTTTAGAAGCTTTGTCGGAACATTTACATAATAGTAGCTTGAACTTCATTAGCATGAACTTGTGTTCCATCCAGGAGATGGAAGCGACAGCGTCTTCGGGAGAGGGAGGAGAAAAGAGAACGAGGCGAGGACCTTACTGATGACAGTGATGAAGAATTTGATGAAGGCTTCAAAGTGCCTGGTTTTCTCTGGAAAAAACTTTTCAAGTAAGTTCAAATGAAAACGTTCAGCATTATTTCACTATTAAACTAGAACCAAGGCAGTCACAGACTGCAACATCCCGCAACACCCCTGCATTCAAAATGTTACCCTAACCTACTTGCATAAGTCAAAGATCAAAGCTGGTGCTCTGATCTACTGTAGTTGATCAAAGCACTAGCTTTGATCTATGGTCTTACTCACACTGGCCTTCTCCCTCGTCTTTTTTTTCTCTTTTTATTACTATTTGCTTTTTCTCAGAGCAAGTTTACTACAAATATTGTTGTTTTGTATGGATTTGATGATTATCAAGGACATTTTCTCTTTTTTGAGCTGGGGGGTTTAGATAATTTGCTGTAGTGCTTGCTGCACAATTAATTGATTCCTAATCTGGTTGAAATTCGGTGTGATTATTGGGTCACCTTGTCAGGTCTGTAAACCTGAATGTAAATGCTTGCTTACCTGTTCATCACATGGTCAGGTACCAGCAGACTGGCGTACGGTGGTTGTGGGAACTTCACTGTCAACAGGCAGGTGGCATCCTGGGAGATGAGATGGGTTTGGGAAAAACCATCCAGGTCATCTGCTTTTTGGCTGGACTCAGCTATAGCAAACTAAGGACCAGAGGATCCAACTACAGGTACACACACACACACACACACACACACACACACACACACACACACACACACACACACACACACACACACACACACACACACACACACACACACACACACACACACACACACACACACAAACGAATTGTGGCCAGAGACTGTGTGTCTGTATAGTATGAATATTTGATTAGGGGGATTTCTGCTTGAGAGTGTTCATCTGAATTATTAAACATGTTTCAATTATCAGACTCTTCACTGTCTTATTGCAGACATCAGAGAAAACACTGACACTCTTTGTACGTGTATGTGTTGTATAACAATTGTGCTGTAATAAATGTGTGTTTGGGATCATTAGAATGAGCTTTGGACTCATCGGGTGTGGAGCAGGTCTGGGACAACCGATCAGGCAGGGAAAACATGACATTGGTGCTGATAATCTGGTTTTACTGCGCAAACAACACTCACATTTAGGAAGAGCTTCCTTCATGGTCAATACTCTGTCTGCTATAGACGCCCACAAATTGATTGCCTGCAAACTCAATTATGGCCAAGTATCAATAGCTTCCACCGGCCAGCCCATTAGTGTATCTTTTTGTGTGTTTGTTGTGAGACAAAGCTCTCGTAAATGTTCACAGAGGAGCTGAGGATGTGTCCACACACCTTCTTTGTAAGGTGCCGTTCATGAATGGATATCTGCACATTGATAATGCTTCTGTTTTATTGGACCTATATAATATGCTTCCTCTAATTCCCTTATATCTAAACGTGCTACACATTCATATGCAAGTAAAACACTTTTCTTTAATTTGGGCAAAAGCCTCTATTTTCTATGGTAAGAAATGTTGACAATAATCTAACATTTGCTGAGATTATCCAAAGTGAAATGAACACTGAGTTCCTTTGTTGCCCTACTGAACTGCAAGATTGTCCCTAAATTTGAATGCACTATGTTTGTTTGTAGGTATGCGGGTCTGGGTCCGACCATTATTGTGTGTCCAGCTACAGTCATGCACCAGTGGGTCAAGGAGTTCCACAATTGGTGGCCTCCTTTCAGGGTGGCTGTTTTACATGAAACTGGCTCTTTTACTAGCAACAAGGTAACTGATAATCTGTTCTACTGTGAAAATTCACTTAGTTTCCTATCGGGTATTTCTTTCCTCTGGGGGGCACTAGAGGTCTGTTTATGCAGTCTTGTTTCCTAAAGTCTCCATATCTCCTCAACTTTAACACTTACTTTAACAAAAATCTGTAATTGTTCTCTGTTTGTTTTTCTTTGTTGCAGGCCAAACTCATTCCGGAGATAGCGTCATGTCATGGTGTTCTTATAACTTCATATTCAGCTGTGAGAATTATGCAAGACACCTTGCAGCGCTGGGATTGGCACTACGTTATATTGGATGAAGGCCATAAGATCAGGAACCCAAATGCTGGAGTTACCATTGCCTGTAAACAGGTATTGTTTTAGACACACTAGTGAACTCACTGTACTGACACAGTACAACATGATCACAGTACAACATGATCACCTTTTGTCTTTCCTTTGTGGTCCTGAAAACGTAATGCATGCCATTTTTTTATCAGACATTTTACTCCTTACATTCCAGTACACCATAAGAAATTAAGTTCCTTCTGTGGTACGTCACATCGATCTTTAGAAATATATCTTGTGAATTCTCTGTTCTTTGTCTAGTTTCGCACTCCCCACAGGTTCATCTTGTCAGGATCACCCATGCAGAACAATCTGAAGGAGTTGTGGTCTTTGTTTGACTTTGTCTTTCCTGGAAAGCTGGGGACTTTGCCGGTCTTCATGGAGCAGTTTTCTGTTCCAATTACCATGGGAGGATACAGCAATGCCTCACCTGTACAGGTACTGCCCCACATGTACACACAATGCACAGAAACGTCACATAACTGTAAGGCTAAGGGAGAGACGAAGAGCCAAAGTGTGAAAACACCAGTCACACGTGTACGTATACTTGTCATAGCTTGATGGAAGCAAGTCAGAATGAGAGATAGTGGTGCACTGAAGCCATTAAGCATAGGATAATGTAGGCCCATGAAAAGGAACTTCACTACATCCCTAGTGTCTGTGTGAGAGAGGGAGAAGCTAAAGTGAGCTAAATTGTGGCCCTTTGTCATTAGTGTTCAGTCGTTAATAACCCACTGACTGTATGGATTTAATTATTTAAGCTTGCTATTGATGCTTCTTCCGCTGTCGATAATAAAAACCTTTACTAATTATTAATGTTATTAAATGGTCAGAGAGGGCTAAGCTCGGCTGCCTTATCCTCTTCGTAGTTCTCTTTTCGCAGCAGAGCAGGTCCTGTTCATGTCTTTTGTATGAACAGATGCGAGTAAACATATATGCGAGTGGGGAGAAGCTGGGTGAAGGTGTGAACGCAGGATCCATTTGCACCCCCATGTGAATCCACTCAGCAGCTTGTGCACAGACCCCTGGATCATCTACTGCCCTCTTCTTTTCCACCCTGACCTCCAGTGAGGTTATTGTCCCCTCCAGCCTCACAGAAAGCGTCTTTGATCCCTTGGTGGATTCCTGTGGAGTTAATGTTTAAAATGGCTAACAGGCCTTTAGCCTTTACTCTGAGTGAGGTGTAACAGCACATTTACAGTGGGGCACCTTGTAGTGTTTCTCAAGCAATGTTTTGGAGCTGTCCCATCGTAGAAATTGTAATAGATGAACAAGTAGGGCTCTCTCCGACGAGAGCAACAGCACTCTGATCAATGTTTAATGGCTGCTGAGAGGGACAGCAACATGAGGGAGGGCTAAAGAAGGTGCTATCATGCTTCAAGAGACCTCTATAAAAATGTGCATTGATGTTGCTGTTTTGTATACTGAAATGTTTAATGTAACGTTTGAAAAGGGTTTGTTTGTGATTCAAATGCTGTTTTACAGGTCCAGACGGCTTTTAAGTGTGCAAGTGTGCTGAGGGACGCCATAAATCCTTACCTGCTCAGAAGAATGAAGGCAGACGTGAAGGCCAACCTCTCCTTACCTGACAAAAACGAACAGGTATTCATCATACTCCAAAGATGGTTGACCCAGTTCTGTCACAATATTGAGCGACCTCGCATACCTTGAAATCTGAACTGGGGAAACGTTTCTCTGATTGGACAGGACTGCATGTGCCATATCTAAGGAGTATTTGATGAATGTGCATGGCCCTTGTCAGGTGAAGCAAACTAATAATGTCCTGGTAAAGTAAAAGGCGCGTGTATTCATTAAGGTGGTCAGTCCCTGGTCTGTCCTCGCGCCTGACGCTGGTTGACTCCTCAGTCCACTTCAGCTCATTAAGTCAGTCCCTCAGGACTGCAGTGGCTCCAAAAAACAAGTTGCTTACCACTAATTTCTCCACACACACTGCTCTTCATCAGGGGGCTGTAAAGCAGATTTCCATTGTTTAGTATACACTCTTACACTGCCTTGTGTGTGTGTGTGTGTGCGCGTGCACGCATGTAGGTTCTCTTTTGCAGATTGACAGAAGACCAGCGGAGCGTGTATCAGAGCTTCTTAGATTCAAAAGAGGTCTACCAGATCCTAAACGGGGACATGCAGGTGAGTCTTTCTTTTAATGTTTCCTTTTTTTTTTTTTTTTTGCACCGTTTTCTTTCAGGCTCTTGGTATTGCATTACAAGGACAAGGAGGGTAAAACTCTCAGTCAAGGAGAAGGCTTCCAAGAACAAGATTTTCCTCATTCATTATTCAACCTGCTAACTGATGAATCTCAGTTGATGATATCTCTCTTGCTCATAGGCATTCGTGTGCCCTCTTATGCTTAAGGAACAAAAACTGAAAGTGACATCGATGGAATTGAAGAGTTTCTGCTGTGTAAATTTTGTTAAACCCTTAATAGTCTGACTCCTGTATTCTTTAAGAGAGTCTCTTTAAAGAGGCCATTCAGTTGGTCTTCTCACATTAGCTAGACCCAGGAGAAAGTCTCGACCATTTATCACCACTGACCAAATGGACGTGGTTGGAGAGCCAGGGGTGACCACAGCAGATTGCACGTGCACACACACTCACACATACACACTTGCTCTTATAGTCATAATCAGTGGTCACTCTCAGTCCATTAACCACCATTACTAATGCAGTGACCGTTGGGCCTTCATCAAGAAACACGGCCTTTAATGTCTGTAAATAAATTATGTAACTCATTCCTGCAAACTAAAGTAAATGTGTTTATTTGTTTAAAGGTGCGACACTAAAATGCAGCAAAATCTATCAAACTTTCAAACAATTATTTATTTTTTATTTTTATTATAGTTTTCATTTATGACCAATTCTGTGTTTGTAAATAAAAACATCTATAGAAGGATTGTTCCTTTTTTTTTTTCTCTTCTGTTTAGGTGTTCTCAGGATTGATAGCCCTGCGCAAGATCTGTAACCATCCAGACCTTTTCTCTGGGGGCCCCAGGATGTTGAAGGGAATCCCAGAAGACCAGCTCACTGAAGAGGAGCACTTTGGCTTTTGGAAACGCTCAGGAAAGCTTATAGTTGTGGAGTCGCTGCTTCGTCTCTGGTTCAAACAAGGCCAGAGAGTCCTTCTCTTCACTCAGTCCAGACAGGTGAGGGTCATGTAGGTGGTGCGTCCCTCCGCGCCTGCTAGTCACTTATAAATCAGCCACTGTCACTTGTAAGTGTTGTCTCTGCATCGAGCAACCCCTCTGCTTGTAACATTGCATGCATGTAAGAGGGACGACGTGTGTGTGTGTGTGTGTGTGTGTGTGTGTGTGTGTGTGTGTGTGTGTGTGTGTGTGTGTGTGTGTGTGTGTGTGTGTGTGTGTGTGTGTGTGTGTGTGTGTGTGTGTGTGTGTGTGTGTGTGTGTGTGTGTGTGTGAGTGTGAGTGAGGCCCCAGCTGTTGCAGTCAATATCAATGAGATTATACCTCAGAGGGAACCTGAGATCCTCCCTGTCGGTATCTCTGTCCATGTAATATTAATCTGTGCTAATCCTTTTAGAGATAATCCAAACCTCAGCCCCTCCTTTCCTCTCTGTTTATCATCTCATCTTCCTTTTCTCACTGTCTTACTGCTGTATTCTCACTCCTTTCTAGATGCTGGATATCCTTGAGGTGTTTCTCAGAGAGAATAACTACTCGTATGTGAAAATGGATGGCACCACCACAATAGCTTCCCGACAGCCCCTCATTGCTCGCTACAACGAGGTAAGGATTAGTCCTCTCTAATGGCTCTGAGTGTTTCCCATGAAAACCTTGCCCTGAGGGACACAATACTTCAGTGGACCATGCACACCCTGAGGTGGAAATGCTAATTGGTGACAACCTGTTCAAAGTGGATGCATCGTATGGTCTCAGTCAATGTATATATATTTATCTTCAGAGAGAGCCGTTTAAAATAATTTAAAATGATTTCATCAAATCCTTCCATCATTTTTGAATGCATGGCAAAATTGAGAAATTTATTGTGTTGTTATTTCATGTAGTGTTCAGTCTTAATGGCTTTCTTTTTTTTCTGTTACTGTACTTCTGTGCAGATAGAATTAAATAATGAAAAGCCTGGTTTGAATTAAGATATGTCATCCTCTTTAAATAGACTGATTTAATTTGACATTCCAGGTCGGCCTTTCATATTATGATATAATAAACTATTAGTCAACAATTTACTAGTAAGTTTTATTGATAAGATCATAATCCAAAGTGATTCTGAAAAGTAGTATAAAATGAGTTTCATTTATTTGTGACATTTTCTTCATTTTTACAGGACAAATCCATTTTTATCTTCTTGTTGACAACAAAAGTGGGAGGATTGGGAGTCAATCTGACTGGAGCCAACAGAGTCATCATCTATGACCCAGACTGGAACCCCAGTACAGACACACAGGTTAGATAGACACACACACACACACGTTCAATAATTCTAGTAAAACATTTACTAAGTATGTTATGTTTGTGCAACTTAAAATCTACATTTCCCAAAAACAAATCTTGACATTTTGTTTCAGATCTTTTAGTGTAATCATATATTTAAATATGTTGTAGGCACGGGAGCGGGCATGGAGGATAGGTCAGAAGCATCAAGTGACAATCTACAGGCTGCTGACTGCAGGGACCATTGAGGAGAAAATCTACCACCGGTCAGACTGCAGCTTTACTTCATTATATTTGACTGTTAGCAATTCCTTCCGAACGATATTCAAACCTGGCACTTCCTTTACTGTCTCTCCCTCGTCCTTGCAATTTAGTTGTCTTTCCATTGACTTCACATGTCTATGAATGTTGGTAATAACATGACTAATTGCTCACATCACTGCTGTATTAATACTTGCACTCTCCCAGATCTCAGTAATTGAAAAGCTTTCCTACATTATTAAATGGCCAATCTAGGACCTCTAAACTGTTGCTCTGTTTGGTTTGTGTCTGTAAAGTGCTTTAAAAAAGCAAGTTGGAAGAACTGCAGGGATTCTATTTTGGTACCAACAGTAGTGCGGTTAACTAATTTTCTCATCCATCAGCCAAAGTACTCTGTGGTGACAGATGAACGGTGTTGCCTGCTGAGGTAAACTAGTAACTCACAAGAATCTAATTCTGTATTTTGTCTGTTGTAATTCAGGCAAATCTTCAAACAGTTTCTGACCAATCGTGTTCTGAAGGATCCCAAACAAAGACGATTCTTCAAATCGAATGATATCTATGAGCTCTTCACTCTGTCTGATCCTGATGGAACTCATGGAACTGAAACCAGTGCCATATTTGCAGGTCTGCAGATGTTGCTTGTTCATTTTTGTCTAAAACATGTTATTGTGCAGATTTTTTTAAAAATGTATTCCAAAAAAATCACCCCGGACGTTTGGTGTTGTTTCTCCCACAGGCACAGGTTCTGATGTCAAGGCACCCAGAAAAATTGAGAGGCCAAGATCATCACTCACAATGAAACATGGGAGCCATGTGTATAAAAACTCACTGAACTGGAATAATACTGGTGCAGATAATGGACACCCCTCAAACATTTCTTCAGTAAGAGTGGGAACTAATACTCCTTGCAGTGAAAACTCTCAGGATAAACCGAATACCTCAGTAGACTGTCAAAGCACCAACCAAACCTGTGCAAATATAGATCCAAATATTTCAGCAACTACACAACAAACACGACAAAATAATGGAGATTTGGTTTCGACCAAACTAGCTTTGAAAAACTCAAACTCATCCAGCTTTTACCAGCACGAACACAAGTTTCCCCTGACGAGTCCACAGAAACATCGGGAAAAGAGGAAGCACTGCAACTCGGCTGAATCAACAAATCACAGACATAAGAAACACAAGCACGTCAAGGACGGTCGTTTTGAAGGCCATCGCATCTCTCACCTGGTGAAAAAAAGGACTCACAAGAAAGAAGACCACGAGCCAGATGATCAGAAGAAATCAGACGATTATGTTTTGGCAAAACTATTCCGAAAATCTGGTAATGTTTTGTTTTTGTGAACAAACCACACCAACTTAACAAATATTGTTTATTTTCTCAGTATTTTGATGATTTTTCTTCTTGTCTTTGTCTTCTTTAGGTATCCACAGTGTGATGCAACATGACACCATCATGGAGTCCTCTAACCCTGACTACGTTCTTGTGGAGGCAGAAGCCACCAGAGTGGCAAAAGATGCCCTGAAAGCTCTAAAGATTTCTCGCCAGCAGTGCAGGCTGCCCTACAACAGAGCTCCTCCTCCACCTGCACGGTACAGTCTCACGATCACACCATGAGAGCTTTGCTTACCTCACTTACAACTAATGTTTCATTGCTTCCCTTCATGCCACTTTCAGGAAACGCTTTGGACAAAAGAAAAATTCTCTGCTGGTTGCACCCCCTGTTCAGTCTGTCCCCACTCCAAGCAAATGCAAGGTAACAGTGGTGCTCCGGTGACAAACAAAAGGAATGACATTACAGTTCTTCTGTATTTATGTTGAAGTGGGGTTTTCTTTCTCTCTTTTAGGATGCTGCTATAATAAAGAATTCCGTTTCAAAGAAGCCTGGCTCAAGAGCTCATTTCAGTGGGGAGGGGTTAGAAAGTGAGTCAGACTCAGCCCCGCTGTCCTCCTCCGCCCTGTTGGCAAAGATGAAAGTCCGTAATTACCTCAGCCTTCCCTCCAGCCAAAGAGATGAAGAAGAAGAGAACCAAGGAGCTCAAGAAACGAGCTCCTCCCCACCTCCACACGCCGAGCACGATGAGCTGCTGGTGGATTTGCGTAACTTTGTAGCCTTCCAGGGCCATGTAGACGGACAGGCCACCACTCAGGAAGTGCTGGAATATTTCAAACCGAGGCTGACGGAACAGCAGGCGCCTGTATTCCGAGAGCTGCTCAGGAGCATCTGTGACTTCCACAGGACGTCGGGACAGGAAGGGATGTGGAGACTGAAGGAACACTTCCGCTGAGTGAAACACAGATTCAACTGAGACGTCTGAAGAATTTTTTATAAGTCTGTACATTTCCAGCCGACTGTATCAGCCTGCTTTCAGGATTTTCTATGTGGCTTTTTTTTTTTTAATATAGATGTTTGTCTGGCAAATGTATATGGATCAAACTCAAAATGGGTATTTTTACAATATTATTGTTTGTTACAAACAGAGTCATTTTACTGTACAATAGATAAGTGATTTAACTAATGAACCATGATAATATTGGTTAAAGTCTTGATGGTTCAATGCACTTTAATGAGATTTATGCTTCTGTCATTTTAATACACTTAAATTCACATAATCTATGGTTGTATGAAAGTTAATACAGTAATGGGTTTCCTTGACTCAAATATGTTTGTTTCAACTTGTGCTCCTCAATAGTGTCATCTGTGTCCCATTCTCTAAGGTCAGGGACTCTCACATCGTAAACCAAATCACCATTGATAGGTGATCCACTCCAAATAATTGTGAACAAGTGATCACACATATTGTTGCTACTTTGCATAAATTGTATGAATAAACCTTTGTAAGTTTTTCACGTTTGCTTATTTTAAATACAACGTACACGAGATTATGTTCAAGGAACTCTGGATAAGATAAGGATTGTGTCAAGTAATTTTTAATTAGGAATTTGTCGTCTTTCAAGCACAGATTTGGATTCCGTGTCTACCAAAATAACAGTAATATGAATATTTAAATGTGACCTCACTCGAATATGGAAGTGTAGTGCTGTCCAAGGTCCTGAATTCTAGTCGATGGATGACTAGAGAAATCATGAAAGGAGGCCTTGTTATGTTAACTTGTCAATTTGTTTCTATAACCAACGAAGATGAGTATAATTGAATTGAGACACTTAAACAACCATCAGGATGAAGCGGAAAGGCGCTGCCGGGAAGCACAAACACACTGCAGGCCTTTATCTTGTCAGAGTTGTCTACACCAAATATTGAGATAAAGTTATCAACCGTTATTTGATTTCAATTTTCTCCACGCACCTCACCGAGGTCATAATAACAACTTTATTTTCAGTGGTGCATAAATTAATTACGCGCATTTAATAACTAAAATATCATTATATTCCCCCTTTAATAACATAAACGCTGCACGCCAGGGAAACCCTTAATAGCGCGGGGCCCTGTAACTGGCCATTATCCGCCTGTAATGATATTACAGAACCAATTACGCGCCATTAGAAGGGATTTTCTGCACTTTATGTGGTTTACTCCAATCCCGCACTCCTCTTCTAAATTTCAGCTGCTTCTCGAAGCCTCATTTTGCTTCCACCTCAGAGACGCATGGCGTCTGCGCTCTGCCGTCCCAGATGCGCTTTAAAACTAATTGAAAGGGTCCCGCAGCAGATCATTTATCTGAGGAAGCGAAATAAATCGCGGGACCCCTTGCTGTGAACAAAATCAAAAATTTGGCCTTGTGAGTGCTCAACATGCGCAACCCCTTGTAAAGTGGACCCCCTAACACACCCTGACGAGCAATTAACCCACCCGACAGTCAATCTAAAACCCAAAAGCAGTCATCCTCCTTTTTTTTAATATATGAAAGAACCAAATAAAAAGTGCAGCGGGTATGTGTGCATGTTTATGGTTAGGGAATATGCTTGACTCTGGAATAACAATCACTTGTGATGATTTTTTTTTTTTTTTTTTTTTTGGCACCAGAGAAGAGCTGCCGTTTGCCACCCTGGGTATATCTCCCCTTTCTCCCCTCTCTCTCACCCTCTCTCTCTCTCCAACTCTCTTTTTCTATCTCTATTTCTGACACACACACACACACGCACACGCACACACACACACACACACACACACACACACACACACACACACACACACACACACATCTCTCTGGGAGTGTCCAGATGTCTCTATAACTGTATAACTGTCTACAGAGTGTTAAGGCTTTCAGCTAGTGTCGCAGAATCTCACGCCTAATTGGTCCTAATCGGATTAACACGGCTTTGTCTCGCTCACCCCCAACCCCTGGTGTGTGCGTGTGCGTGTGTGTTGTGTGTGGAAGAGAGAGAGGTGGGGAGAGAGAGGGAGAGAGAGTCAGAGAGAGAGAGAGATCTGGACACTCCCAGACAGAGTCGGCAGATGAAGTGCATCATCCTCCTCCCTCCAGAGCGAGAAGTCACTCACATCAGCATCCTTACTGCAGGTAGGATGCTGTCGCCTCAACTTTGACTCTTCTTTCAAACTTTCGCTTTTTACAAGTACGATTTAATTTTGTTAAATATCCCACCCGACATCTGAACTGCACCGCAGCAGCTGTAGTCGATCTGCGGCTTCAGCGTGAAACTTTTGTCTCTGTTCCAGGTTCAGTTTCGGAGCCCAGAGACGCGCCAGGATGTTCTACTTTCACTGTCCGCCTCAGCTTGAAGGAGAGTGCTGTCGCTCCAACACGTGTAAGCTTCTGAATTCAATACTTTTTTTTTTTTTAAAAGTTCATCTCATTTTCAGATGGAATATATCTTAAAGACGGAGTGCGAAAAGTTTTGCGTTGTGCGTGTAAGCGCAAAAAAGTATCTGCTGTTTAGTGATGTGCAGCTCCAGGAGCGTGGAGGCCTGAGGAGATGTTTTCTTTTATTTGTTTTTTTTTAAATGATCCTCTTCAGTTAAAGATAAAATTGAAAGATTTCCACGCGCTGAATCAATCCGTGCTTTTAACAATATGAAAACATCTCCATCTGTAATATATCAGACAAAAGACCTGACGCGTAATGGACGATCTCTGTAGGTATTTGTATCAGTCTTCATCAGACTATATTTTCCCTTAAATTCAAAGTGGATGTGAAGGGTTAAGTCTGATTTTGGGGTCTGTCGAGTCAGCCGGCTGCTTTGATGAAAAGCGCTGGTGGTTTGGCCCCGGGGCAGAGCGGCGTTTTGTCCCGGGCACAGATGTTAGGTGTCATGCCTCTTAGTCCGTCATGGTTCCCCTCAGACATCAATGTTTCATGCAAGTGATAGAGATTCAAATTGTGCCAGAAAACACATTTCCAGTCTTGATTGTTTTTGCAAAAAGGCCTGTTAGTTTGTTTTTTTTTCCCCCTCTGCTTTTCATTTTTATATCTACAATCCAAGTTTTCTTTCATAAACACAAGTAACCGAATGAATTATTTTATACGCAAACATTTAAATTGTAATCCTGATTTCGTCGACTGACTGAATTCTGTCTACCAATCTCTCCTATTTTAGTGAATTCCAGCGGTTTCGGCAACCACGCCCCGGCTGATTTTGATGATGGATTCCTACGGAGGAAACAGCGCAGAAACAGAACGACATTTACTTTGCAACAGGTAATTTTTTCCAGGACAAAAATGATGAAAAACAAACAGCTTTAAGTGGATGAGGCACATGAGAAAATAATAAGTGGTTCCATGAAGTTTTAAAATTAAGGATTTTGACAAGAGAGTTATCAGCTTATTTTTCCAGGTGATTAGAAAACCTCCTTAGTATTTCCGATGGAATAAATTCCTCAAAAAACAAAAATGCAATTAAGAATAGCAAGAAATGATCTTAGTATTTGTTCTTTTGAAGCTCTCGTGGGGACAACTTCATGTTAAGTTGATTTCTTTACTTATTTTTATCTCGCCATCTGTTTTCCTCGTCATTATAAATATTAAAAAATATTTTTAAAACAAGAAAAAACTAATGAGGCAGATTATTAAAAGATAGAAAGAGAGAAAGATTTATTAAAAACAAAAAGAAAGATTTCTTTTTTGATTTTTGCCAAAACACTTTAATCACATTCAAACATTTTACAATTTTACATTAGATGAAAGCACTAAAGTGCTTCAGAAGAAGAAGAAGAAGATTTTTTTTTTGCAAAAAAACTTCAATCACATTCAGAACATTTTGCAAATTTTTCATTAGATGAAAGAACTAAAGTGCTTCAAAAACACTAAAAAACCAATACATGAAAGGAAATATAGAAAGAAAGAAACTTTTTTTAGTAGAAGAATGATAACTACCAGTAAGTGAAAAATAAATGTATTGATGTTGTGGTGTTCCTGCTGCTCTGTGTCCCCGCAGCTGGAGGCTTTGGAGGCGGTGTTCGCGCAGACCCACTACCCGGACGTGTTCACCCGGGAGGAGCTGGCCATGAAGATCAACCTGACCGAGGCCAGGGTGCAGGTAGGCTGCAGCAGCTCCACGCGTCCTGGGCACGTTCGACCATGCGAGAGAGGGAAAATTAAGCCACTCTGTCATCGGCGATGCACTTTAATAACATCAACATAATGGTGAATATTAGATTAGCTTGATTAATCGGTCATTCATAATTAAGCAGCGATAATGTTCCTCACTAATTTGTCAGCGTCTCAAAGGTAGGAACAGCTACATCATCCACGCTGACCCTTTTTTTTTTCTTTCTCCAAAACTGCAGAATCTAAAACTCTTTTATTCCCCCACACTTCCTCCTCTATGTGTGTGTCCAACTCTCTCACACACACACTTCAAAACACAAACACACACACAAAGGGGGGAGAAAAAAAAAAGACGCACCTTAAATTTACCAATTTATATTCCGCTGCTGCCCTCCACATATGCGCCTTATAAACTTGGCCAGATGTAATTAAGTTATGTGTCCTGTATGTAATTTCCTGCATTCCAGATTCGCTTTTGGGTTTTGTTGTGCGCGCAGATCTAATTGTGGGAAATATAATAGTTTGCCTTTTGTTCCCCAGGGTCATCTTACTATCGCTTAAACCCAATGGCGGGGTTGATAATGGAATCCAGCGCTGTAAATTAGGGATTGTAAACAAATTATTCCCCTCGTAATCCGATTACCACATTCCTATTATTAAATCTGAACATGAATCCACCGCAGTATGCAGGGATATTAAACTTACATTATTATTAGAAAATAAATTTCCTTTCTGTTGTAGTGTTGTTGCCCCCCTTTTTGTAAAGTGTCAATGGGCCTCCCCCCGCATTAAGAGCACGCAGCAAATTGAGATTAATGGAGCAATTATAGCCCATTCAGAGAGGGTGTGTGTGTGTGTGTGTGTGTGTGTGTGTGTGTGTGTGTGTGTGTGTGTGTGTGTGTGTGTGTGTGTGTGTGTGTGTGTGTGTGAGTGTTTGTGTGTGTGTGTGTGTGGGGGGGGGGGGGGGGTGCGCGACTTCTAGCTGGAAGGTGCAGGGGTGAGATAAGTCCATTGGTTGTATTGTTGTCCCGCCACCAAAATGTTGTCCTTTCTTTATGCCGAATGAATGCATGTGTTTTGTTTGGCTATTGACATCATTTATACCTCCAGTACAATAGGCGGGACGCAGGGCACATGCACACCGGCTCCAACCTCCATTCACACATCAAGATTAATGCCTGCTAGAACCAAGTCCTAATCGAATCTGATGTTGTCAAACAATCACTAAATAGGGAAATAAACGACTTCATCATAGCTGCCTCTCTCTCGGGCAGCACAACTGTCAGTGGGAAGTCATTAAAATATGATAATGAAAAATTGCTCAATTAAATGTTGTTATAGGCAGTGACCTTCATTCGATTAAGACACAAGAATTTGGCTATATGTTCTCAGTTGTGTGGACGGTGGAGGGTTTTTTTTTTGTTTTTTTTAGATAATTTGAGAACCGTGGTACATTTCAGCATTCATGTGACACATTCAAATGCCCTTGCTGTACAAAACAAAAAAATAAAATAAAGTAAGAAGAGTTGAATTGCTTTTCTGACATGTCAAACAAATAAGTAGGTGACTTTTTTTTTTTAAAAACTGCCATGAATATCAATAAATAATGTCAACAGTCGCAGACTAATAATGTTCAAGCAAATGCATCAATTTTCTCAGTTATAATCGGTCATTTAACGTGATTGTTTTTTGACTTTGGCTTCTTTTTAATCTGTCTATACAGGTTTGGTTTCAGAACCGCAGAGCAAAGTGGAGGAAGACAGAGCGAGGGAGCGCAGACCCCGAAGGAGGCAAAGAGCAGATTAGTGAGGGCACTCCTCCATCTCGGAGCATCAACTCTCAGTCCCCAGTGGACCACAGCCGAAAACTGAAGGAACCTCTGGAGATGCAGCAGAGGTGAGAAGAATAGCAGTGATAGATGTGGGTGTTATTGTGGTGAGTCGGTGTGTTTTTGGTACGTAGGAATATCTGATGGGTGATGAAAATATTTGAGAGCCTCATATCACAAAACTCTTACAGTAATCTTGATCTGTGTTCTTTTATAGTGTCCTTAAATAAAACCTCAAAATTGAAATGGTGATAAAAAATAAATCCATACAAAGAAATCATTCTCTTTGTTGGATACGGTAGTTTAAAAAGTTAAAAATTAAAAACAAAAAAAGAAGCAAATAAATAAATAAAAACAGCTGTTGATATTTCTAGTGATGTAGGTGTATAAACAGGATTTAATTCTTCATTTGTGAACTGGTTGTGTTGTCTCCAGTATCAACAGGACAGTGGGTCCAAGTGGTCCATTTTTCCCATCGTGTATACCCGGCACCCTCCTCAACTCTGCCACCTATGCCCAGGCGCTCTCGCAGGTCGCCACACTGAAAGGTAAATAAGATTCTCATCAATTTGCTAAATACAGACGGTAATTAAAAATGATGTTAGTTTTTCGGTGGTCTCAACGTAAATCCAACTTTCATTATTATCCAGGTAATGGTTTGTGCTCCTGCTGTGTTTCTGACCCCATGGGCTTGTCCTTCCTGCCGCCCTACGGTTGTCAGGGTAACCGCACAGCCAGCGTGGCTGCCCTACGCATGAAGGCACGTGAGCACTCCGAGGCTGTGCTACAATCTGCCAACCTTCTGAGTGCAGCGACTGGTCCCGGTGCCGGTGTGGGAGTCCTGTCTGGAGTTGGGGTGAACACCGCCGGCTTGTCGAGGCCCACGGCAGGCCCCGCCATTGACGTGCCTGGCACTGTGGGAAGAGGGGCAGACAGCTCTAGTCCAAGCCCAACCAACAAGGTTCAAGTCCTGGGTAGCAGTCCTGACAAACACCCTCACTGCTCCAAGGAACCACTGGAGAAAAAGTGAGGCGCTGCACTTAGATGTGGATGTACAGATACTCTAAATCTGTGTGATTGTGCCTGTTATCACGCTGGTCCTACAAGCAACAAAGCACAACTATTGACTGACTCCAAACACAGCCTGCGGAAGACTTTACCGACACCACAGTGTATGGAAGAAAACATTAAATTATTAATTTGACAGTAAATTATTATTGTTTGTGGGAAATGCTAAATATTTGAGGACTTGCTATCTTCATTGAAGCACAAGTATGTCTTTGGATGTGTCCGTGTTTTTGTGGACTCTTGGACTCTATTTGATGGACGAACATAGATGCTTCACGTGTGCAAACAAAGACCTATTTGATAATGTGAATTTAAATAATCTTGATGCATTTCCACTCATTTTCATGAAGAGGATAAATGTTTACATTGTGAATGTTAATGCATGTAAACTGTAATTGTAGAACCGATGGCAGGACAGTGAGGATTTTGGCAATATAAAGCTTATGCCATCGGGTTGGCAATGGGCTCAAACTATCTGTCATTGTTCTGATTTTTAAAGTGAAAGTGCACTTTAATATCTTCAGCCATTTTCAGTGTAAATGTGTACAGAATACAGTATGTTTGTGTGAATCCCAGGCAGGCTGAGGCAGAGCCAGAGCAGTGGCTGTCCCCCTCGCTCTGTTAGCACATCTGTAGCATCGGCAGACAGGGAACACACCCATCCTGTTGTGACATGTTCTTTAAAACAATTAAAGATGTAGTCGCTCATGTTCCTCTCCTGTTGCCTCTCACTCCAGCCATCTGTTCTGATACATAATTTATCAGTTTCCCTTAAAGCCGGGAGAGGAGAGCAATGGTGACTCTTATTATTTATTTACTTTTTAGGAATGCAGATCATCTTCTGTCTCTGAGCATTTTTAAAATAAACCCTATTAAGCATGATATATGCAATTTATTAATACTGAATTTACATTTTTTTTAAAAATAAACCCGTTCACCTTGGGGCTCATTGCAGTGCAGCAGTTCATCACAGGCAACGCATGTGTCGATTTATTATTCCTAAATATCTCTCCTGCTAGAATGACTCTTGAATAAAGGATCAGCTGATCATATAGAGAATACTTAACCGTGGAGCGTACGACCAATAGTTGGACTGATTCAATTTGCGTCCTTGAGGATTTTCAGGGAATTACTTTTGATAGTCAATAACACAATTAAGTAAACTACACACACATTATCATGAATAATTGATAAGAAATTATGTATTACCATGAAGTACCAGTTCAATAATTGATGAGGCGACACCCTGGTGACACAGAAGAGGGAGATAATGTCAGTGCCAGGTTGTTCACTGAGTACGGGCACTCGCATCCCACCCTGTTTCTACACCGTTATGTGTGTATGTTGTAAATACTTTAAAAATACTCCAATAAAGTGATGCTTTCCACTCACTATGAACCAACCTCTGGTGATATTAACACATGAATTTCATTTAATTGAAACACATTATTTCCCGATAAATAACCATTCATAAAAATAAATTTTTAGCTAGAAAATGTCAAAAGACGGTCAAAATTAAAATCCAAAATTAAAGATTATTATGACAGTTTTAAACATATTTGGCGTAAAAACTTTGTGTGCCCTTAATACACCAGGTGCTGTATCTGTTCATGCCCCAAATAATATTACCTAAAACATGTCCTAATATAATGGCTTTGCTTTAAGTGCATGGAGAAAGAAAAGATGTTAAGTCCCCTGACATGGCAGCTAATGATAACACAATATCCTTACACAAATCAGGTCCTTTTCTAAAATGTTCCAATATGGATGACGGAATCCAGCCAGCTCACACAAAAGATATGAAAACACATTCAATCTCCCCAAAATTGAATACAGTGGTTATGGAATTTAATCATTAGCCAAAACAAAAGATGCTGAAGTTATAATGACTCCGATCATCATTAAGTTCTGCATGGTGCCCATAATTCACTGCTTTAATATTTGATAAACAAGTCAAGTTGGTGTTGACATTCAGCTGTGCATGTGGCGTCATTGATAATTTTCTGTCACCTAAAAAAAGTCCTGAGGCGGTTTTGTGGAGCATTGTTATATCAAATTAGCTGGAGAGCGGCCAGAAAAGCAGACAAACATAGTGAATATGGGGAACAGCAGTTGAACTCTGTTCTTACAGTGCAGTTAATGGACTTCTTTTGTTGCAGTAATGAAATATTTTGCAGGGATGTGGGGGAATATGTCCTGAAACAGGGAGATGTTGTGCATATGCAACCACCACAGACAATAAAAGGCACATAGAAAGAGACTGTAGGAACAAGAAAGACACATACATACAATTCTTTTCTTGACATTGGGTGCAACACCTAAATTTTTACTATTCAAGGACCCAACTGCCAAAGTCATACATTTAGGGTTGGTACACTGGAGGGCCAAAACACTGCAACATCTCTACAACAGAGCTGATCGATCACCAAATCAGCTAGAATCAATTAGGCAAATCTCTGACCGGAGATAATACAAACAAAGCATGTCTTAATGCAGCAAGTAATGTCCCTGTCTGCTGCCTCCCACATAACCACAGCTCTGCTCCTCCTTACTCAGCACAGGGAAGAGCATCCTCAGCGTTTGTGATCAATGCTTATGTTCCTCAGTAACTTAACAATACAATTACAGATTGGAGGGAAGTTGGAGAGTTGTTTTGAGCAACTCAAACGTGATATGTATCAGAAAAGGACATTTTTTTTTAGAAGAGAGCGAATTCATTTTGGATGTCTGCTCCCACATCATCCACTAGAGGGGAGCAGTGAGCAGGACAGTTCAGACGCATTCAAAGCCTTCAAACTTCTGAGGCAAATACAATATGAGCATTTCAGACAAGCATGCTCTCAGTAATTATTGCAGATGGAGGTTTTAGAAAATTAAATGTCATCAATCAAAAACATTTTTTTAAAGGTGAGGAGTACTGAGAGCCAAAAATAAGTAGCACAATAAGATACGGCATTAAGTTGAAAAAAAAACCGAATGAGATCTGTCATGGTAATTATTTCCTCTGTATGGAAGGAATCTAATGATGGATGTTACTGACTTCTGAGAGTCCAGTGTGGAGGGAAAAACTGTGTATGAGAAGGGCCTGTGGGTGGAGGTTATTCAGAGGGGAGGGAAGAGATTAGTTAAAAAGGGATTACCTCAGCCTTTCCCATAATTCAGTGAGCTGCATGCAAAACCATCTGTATGTGTGCATGCTTATGTGGGTATATGTGAAGGAGTGCTTCTCCATTAAAGCCCATATGTGTGTGTCCATCATCCCACCAGGCCGCTCTGCACCCGCCAAGAATCCCAGGAAACTATTTGCTACAGCAATCTCCTATTATAGCAGTGGGCAGTATGAAGGGAGGGAGGGAGACAGAAGAGTGGATGAGGGGAGGTTCAGTTCCTCCTCTTCCTCTGCCCTATGGCCTTTTCCACTGGCAGATGATTGAAGCTGTAGCCAGGGAGACTAGGCTTCTTGTTTTGCAAAAAAGTGAGATCAAAATACGTGATGAAATGAACCTCTTGAGGCATTAAACAAAACAAAAAAATAATGGAGAAATGGTGACAATTCTGCCAAAGCATTTGAACACATGATTCCATTCTCGACAGAAAGCTTCATTCATGTGTGTGATGATCACAGCAGGTGGTCGTGACCTGTTGACACTACATATAGTGCTTGTCAGTTCTGTTCAACAAAGAAGGTGGGACTGCCATATGATCCAATTGAGTTATTTCTGTCTCCCAAAGGAGCACCCAAACTACAACCCTATCACCTCCTCCTCTCCACCCCATCCCACTCACAACAACAACAAACAAAATCTCTAGGAAATTATGTTTTCCTCATGTAGGATCACACGACCGCCTTACCAGTCTTAACACTCTCCCAGCGACTGCTAGCTTTAGCTGCTAACAGCCAACAGCTATCTGTCCGAATATATAAATAGTTGTGAGGCTGTTTGTTTCATCTGTCTGACACTTGACACCGGGGGATCGTACACTTCCACATGCTCACTGAAGCCCTCGTTCTGTCCCCCAGGCTGGGCACTCTCTTTTGGACTAGTCTTCTATTTCTGTCTGGTCTCCAGCCCCTAGTCTCGCTGCCTGCCTGTGGCCAGATGCTCTGAGACCTGAACCCTGCAAAGTTTTGCTTTCGATTGTTCAGGATCAGATAAATATATTTTTTTGGGAAGAGACACTGGAGACAGAGCATTTTGAGGAGTTTACAAAAATAAGGCCCAAATTATGGATTATATAATTGGAAGGTAAGAGAAGCATTTACCCTTCTTGTTTTTACTGGAAATTTTGTGTTGTTGTCAGAATGGATATTTAGTTGAAGTAAAAAGAAAAAAGTGAAAGAATATGACAAAAATGCCTGCTTTAATCTCCAAAAATAAATGTACACTGATTTACCCAAGTATAAATTGACAGAATGTTATTTTATTTTAATGACAGTTGTTGGCATTTTTAAACATCTAGACGTATACTTTCTGCTACTAAAAATGACAGATTTCCTGCTGTTCAGTCTTGGTTTTCACCACACTCCCTCCGAAAACTAGGCCTCCTCGGTGTCAGGTTTTAAAAGTTGGAGGCCCGTCACTCGACAAAAATAAACCTATCACATTTAAGAATGAACAGAAAGTCCCATGACAGTTTGACAAGAATTTGTGTGCAAAGAGCTCAAGTTAGGAACAGTTTCTTTCTGATATTTGCAGATTATTCTTTCTCCACTGAAGAGACTGTGTTGTTTAGGAAGCTTCTGTAAAGGTAGGGCATGAGATTTTTCAACTTCCTTTCATTTTTGCCGGTGCAGCACTGTATTATCTAGATGATGCATATAAACTGGATGACATCCAGGTCAAGGGATATTAATGAATTATTGGATATTCTGAGAAAGGTGACGGCTGCCTGGGACCTGCAGTAAATTTAACCAGAATATACCCATGATGCTGCTTCTAAATTTAAAAAAATTAAAAAATAATTTGAAAAACACAGGAACGCACAGTGAAGACTTTAACAGGGAAGACTTTAACAGGGATCCTCAGGTTGGAAAAATCATTAATTGTTACTGTAGTGTCATGCATTATTATTTTTCATCCACAAGGCTTAAATATTAGCTATGCATCTATCAACAGTGTGAGTGATGAGTGAAAGTAACAATGTCATGATGTCATCAAACACAAACACTTTCTTACCAACTGTCTTGGTGGTTTCGCATTCACAAATCTGAGTATATTGTTTTTAGTTATGAGGAGATCTTTGCACAGAAAGTGTCACAAACTACATAACAAACTCAGCTCTGATAATGTTATGTTTTGATCCTGTATGATTGACACACAATTGTTCATTAACTCATGAGACACATTTTAATATTTTAGATGAGAGACGTCAACATTCTGTTTTTACTTAAAGGACCTTAATTTTGCATCCATTTCTTTGTTTTCTTTAGAATGTATTAATTAGCTTTTTCTTTCTCTGCTTTAGTTAAATTAATGTTGTTTCCTCATAACAACAGATTTCAGTGTAATGCTTTGTTCAGCTGGTCCTAATCGAAGGTTTGAACCCTTGACTCAAAAATGAACATCTTGATGGAAACCTAACCTGCTGGTTTAGCTTGTCAAATCTCTTATTGACATTAATGCTTTCATAATGTTGTACATTTGGTAGGTTTGAAACTCGTATTGTTTAAAAGAATATTGAAAGGCAGCATTTATGATATGATAATCAAATGTGAGAGTGTCTGGTAATCATGTTTTTATAGATGCATCCTGCTCTCCCAAAATAACTCACGTGAGACTGTTTACTGCACCTAGCAACAATGCAGTTTTATTCACAGCATGTCTCTGAAGGTCACAGTGATTAAGTAGAAGGATTTACAGAGCTGTTTTCAGAACTACATACAGTACATATTTGCTTCATGCAAAGGCTTTTTTATTAAGGCCTATATTCAAAAATGAAGTATACATATATAAATGTGTATGTGTGTGTCTATATATACTGTGTGTGTATATATATATATATATATATATACATACATACATACATTTATTTATTAATTTTAAAAAATTAATGGATTATGGTAATTACAAGTTCAAATTTAATAAGATCTAATTGTGGGTTTTTTCTCCTGTAGGAAAACAACTAATTCCAGGATTTTTTTGTACAAAGGCCAACTAAGAGGCGCAATGCCTTAGGAGCTACTGGCTGTGCAAAACCCTGACAGGGGCCCTATATCCTGGGCCCTGTAGCTTTAACAGCAGGCACAGTGTGTATCCGAGGACAACTGAAGACAGAATTCCTCAATAGCAAACCTGCATCATGACCTCAGCTGAGAAGCGACGCAGTGGCCGAAAGAATGCCAGCCGTCGAAAGCACAGTGATGGAGGCTACAGTGACACCTCTAGTGGTGGTTCCTTTTTGGATGAGACTGATCGTGAGGTCAGCAATCTGACAGATCGAGCATTCAGGAGTCTCTGCATTGGAGATGAGGCTGTTTATAATGACTCAGACCCTTGTTCATCTTCACCTTGCACTCAGAGAGACAGACAACAGGCCTTTAGTCAGAGACGCCAGGACAGCGACAAAGAGGACAGAGGGAGGGAAGAACTTAAAAGAGCTGCACATGAGAGCTTCAGCCTTAAGATGCAGCAATACGGGCATGACTGGATTCATGGTGAAATGTATGAAGCCAGAATCCAAAGAGATCCACATTGGATGGTTTGTGGGGAAAGGGCACAGGGGAGGGTTTCTGCAACATTCCAACAGTCCTTTGTGGAAGCCTCTCAACAAGAGGAATCTTTGAGGGCAGAGCAGATCTTCACCAATGGAGCCCCAGAGTTGAGTTCACAGCATCGTAGGAGTCGCTCTAGAGTTTCCTCTCTAATCCGAGCTTTTAACTCTGAGGGACTCAAGGACGGAACAGAGTTGGATGGCCAACTCAAAGAGGGGAATGGTGATACAAGCTGGGATAAATCCGCTTTGATGAGTATCAAAAGGGAACTTTCTGAATTCTCTACATCATACCAGCAACAATTTAACAGCAATCATTTCCCATCAGCTGGCCTGTTTTCACCCCAAGACACCAACCTCTACTCCGCAGAAGTCGCAGCAATGGCACACATGAATTCTGAACCCTCTTTTATTGGATATTCGCACAGTGAACACAACATATCTACACAGCGCAATGGCAACTCCAACTTCTTTATACACAGTGAGCTCAGTCCTTTCAAGGTTTGGAGGGGCCACAACAGGTTTCCCTTCCAACAAGAAGTTTCAGGATTTATCCCCTGCTCAGAGTTCCCTAAATGGTATGGGACACCAATGTACAAGGATATTTCCCTGGAGGTCCAACCACAGGGTCTCTGTAGGTTTGAGCAAAGAGATATCACACACCAGGGGAATAACCTGGCATCTGTAGTTCCTTCTATTCCTTCACAATCCACCTCAATGTTGCAGAAAGCCTTGGCTGTAGAGAAACGTTGTGAGTCAGAGTTGGCAGGTCAATATCTTCACAGGAAGAATACACGGAGCCTGGGAGCTAACAGACTCCCAACACAACGCCCATCAACAGCATCACCCACAATTGAGATGTCTCGACGTGTTCAGGACACCATCAGCTCTGTCAAAGCCCTCCAACAAAAAATCAAAATGATGACCCAGCAAAATATTGCAACTGGGATGACAGAGAAGCAGCAAGAACCATTTTATGGAAAAGAAAATGTAATTCCCTTTGGCAACAATGTAAAAACAGTTTCACCAAATATTGTCAACAGCAACACAAATACAACTCCATTCAACATCAGCCAACTGCTCACACCTTTAGTACGTGGACCTCAAGGTGTAGAGATATCAGAGATCCAACAGAATTCAGTTTCTCCTGAACCTGTAGAGCATCCTCCAGTGAGAGCAGAAAGCAGGGGAGCCACTTTGGATGTTAGGATGTCCAGCTACAGATCCAGAGCCTCAAGTCTTCTCTTCAATCTCAAAGACAACAGGAAAAGAGTGAAAAGCACCTACAGTCCGACCAAATTTAAAGGACTGGAGACAGTGGAGAAAAACAAACTACCATCTACGCAGGAGACTAGAGACATTGTGATAGATATTCCTGATTTTGAAGATTCAGAAATTCAGTTTCCCCATTTAGAAGAATCCAGTAGCATAAATTCTGCTTCAAATCAACATCTAACCCAAGATCATAACACTGGATTGTCACTAACAACCTTAAAATCTCAGCCTGCAACAGAACATAGAGGCCATTTTTCAGAATACACATACCAGCCATTTGAAATGCAAAGTGAAATGGTTCATCAGTCTGGATTCACCAGCATTAAACCTGAAAATTACACCTGTCACCAGGATACTAATGGGCAGAAGCTAGACTATGACTTATTACCATTTCCTCCCGCTAAACAGGTCATGACAGCTAATGCAGAAACTATGAGAGATAAATCACTGTATACATCTTCAGAAATACAGAGGAGTAATGTTCCCAGCGACCAAACCAGAGAATATTTAAAAGGTCAGGTCAAAACTGAGTGGCACATAAAGGAAACAGCTGAAAGGGAATTCACACATATGGACAAATATCAGCCACTCAAAAAAGATTACAGCAATGTGTCCTCACAGAATGGGTGGGAACAAACAACTAGCCAAGACAGAGAAAATCCACCACATCCACAGATTTTTGAAAGAGCAACCATGACAAAAGAGGAATGGAAATTTCCAATAGGAAAATACACGGGAGAAAATCATCAAACTGCAAGTACAGACTTTAATGACACAGAGTCAGACAAGAGCATTTGTGCTAGAACGTCTCACAATGATACAGAGTTGGTCAATTTTAACAGTTCAAACCAAATGGAACTGCATGCTCCATTTAGCACTGACACTGTAGAAAAACCGGCATATGATGGAAAACAGCACCATGAAGCACCTAAGAACAAAGACCTTTTCCAAACGTATTATGGACAAAATGTGGAAAATGAAAAGAAAGACGATTATTTGATACAGAATCATAATATTGATTGTGGATACAGAAACCAACAAATAGTTAACTCAAATAAGTTTGAAACTATCGCACAAGAAACAGGTATAAGAGAACTAAATCCCACAGGATGTGGCAGTCACATTTTCCAGCCAGTAGACGCTAAACTACAGTTTGAATATAATACAGAAAAAGATACATTATCTAAACCTGATAATGCATCTTCAGATTCAGTTCTAACCCCAACAAAACAAAGACAGTTTGCTGAGATAAAAGGACAGGCCATGACTGAGCACATTCAACCAAAACACTCACAAGCAGAGCTGACAGGAGAGTATGTTGTTCAAGGGGAGTTGTCACTAGAGCGGTCAGCCAGGCTAATTTTAGCAGGGCAGACTAGTCCAGAGAAAGTTGAAGCAGACAAGACTCCAGCAGAACTAACAGAGCACAAGAATGTAAAACAGGGCAAAGTAGATCATGTTAAAGATACGAGAAAAGAGGAACAGACAGATCAATCCACAGAAATGCAATTAGATCAATGCAGAGAGGAAAACACTCAGTCACTTCAAACTGGAGTACAGAAGGTAACAGATGAGATAATAAATGTAACTGAAGAAATAGCAGCCGAGCATATGACAGAAGTTCAAGATGAACACGTCACAGTAGAAGATGCTGAAGCAGAGAGACTAAAAGAAGAACACATAAAAATTGAACTGACCAAGTCTGAGCAGACAGGGCAGGCAAAAATAACGCAAACCAAAACTGAGGAGACAAGACCAGGGTTCAAACCAGAACAGCTTGAGGAGGAGCGGGTGGGGGAGGAACAAGTCAGAATAGACGACATTGTAGCACAACAGACTGAAGAAGAGAACAGTAAAACAGAAATTGTTAGATTAGAAGACATAAGTCAACAAACGACAGCAGAACAGGGTAAAGTAAAAGTAGTTGAGAAGGATTCAGTTCAAGAGGGTCAAATAAATGAAGACCATCTTGAAACACGAATGAGTAATTCTAAAGACAAAAAGGCTGAAGTAAAGAGAGATGAGCTGTCAATGTTGAAACAAACCAAAGAGGAGCTAGCTAAGCCAGAGCTGACCGAGTACTTACAGCAAAGTTTAGCTAAACCTGTAGTTCAAATAACAGAGGAACAGCAGGTCAGAGGAGAGACTGATAACATTGAGCAAGTTAAGACAGAATTAGCTAAAACTAAAGCAGAATTGGCAAAAATAAAGGAAAAAATGATGAGTGAACAGTCAGACAAAGTCAGAAATGCCTTTCTCCCAAATGAAGATGAGATAAAGAACGAGGTTCAGTTAACAGTAAACATCAGTAAAAGGGAAGAACACTATGACAAGGATCAGGCAGCACAAAAGCATCAACAGAGTGAAGACTCAATTTTACAGGATGTGTTCGAAGTTAATAGAGGAGCTGATGATTATAATCTTATTAGAGAAAAATATGGCTTTACAGACACAACGTCAACAAACAGAAATATACTGTTGGCTGAAGGAAATCTTTCTTTAAATGATAATGAAACACCAGTTTTACCTATTGATAAAATTGAGGTAATAAAAAACAATCAATCACAGGAAAAAATACTCCATCCCACAAAAACACTTGCAACACCTAATATAGACAATAAAGAGAGGCTAGACACATCTAAACCCAATGAGATGACGGCAAGTCAATATGTTTACAGTGAGTCTTCCAAAGAATTCAAATTATCCAGTACTGATAGATTACTGACCGATCTAGACAGAGCAAATAGTAATGCCCCAGGTGAAAAAGTGAAGGACAGTTTTTTTGAAAAAATGGAAAAATGTGAAAAACTAAAATTTACTAATGCTTCACAGCAAAGAGATTCCAATTTGGATAAATCACTACCCCCGGAAAGAAAACCAAAGTCAACTGAGCAAAGTTTAGGTCAAGTTCATGAATCTGTTTTTACCCCTACAAGACCATTATCCCTAAAAGAGAGATCTCAAACCAAACAGGAGATTCTAACTTCAAGGATCAAAGCTCACGCTGAAAAAGAGATTTCTGCAATTAAAGAAAGGGGCTTTGCTATACGAGACGGTTTTACATCTAAAACATCAACCAAGCAATTTACAGGTAGCCAAAGCATAAACATACGACAGAGACCACCATCCAAGGAAGTGTCAAAGAAACAGGAAAGCACACTGTCCAGTAATGCCACAGAAAAAGCTCAGGTGGAGGTTCCAGCAGTACAGACAGAACTGGCCATGTCGGTTTCATCTCCCAACCCTACTACAATACCAGTTAAGTGTGCAGCAACCTCCAGTGATTTCACAGATCATTCACAGAAACAAGTCCCCAAAGAACCAATAAAGAGCAATGAAAATGTAGCAAACGCAAAAGAGACTGTAACTCATGCTATGAGCACAGAGAAAGAGAATCAGTCGGAAATTAAGTCACTCATAAAAAGTAAAGAACTTGTACCAAGGAAGGAAGGAAAACTAAAAGAAATGCACTGTCAAATGTCTGGAAAACAGAATGAAATACTTAAAGACAATATTGTTGTAAGCACCAACCATCTCAATAAGAAGAAAGAAGATCCACCACCATCTACATCCCTGGTCAAAGCTGAAAATTCCAAACCTATAGTGACTGAAAATAATGTAATTAAACATGAAGCAGATTATGAAGACTCTGCATCAACAATAAATATTGGCATGTGTCAGGCAGAGGCTTCTGTGGCTGATGACAGTTTACACATCATGGGAATAATAGTAACTGAAAGAAAGCCATCCGTGAGCAGTGGTCAGAGGAATGACTGCACTCAAAAACATTTGAATGTGCAGCAAAAAGAACCCAGGAATTTAGAGTTGGATAAATGTCACTATAGCTCAGGTAGAGAAGAAAGTAAAGTAAAGGAATTTTCAAATGAAGTTATTGAAGTAAAAACAAAGGCCATAGTTGACTATGATGCTCATCCTACAGTGACAAAAGCTCAAATAACAATTGATACAAATAGTTATTCTGAGAATATTCAAGAAACTTCAACCCAAGAGAAAAGACAGAACAAAGTATTTGAGAAGTTAACAACAGAAGAAACTAGTCCCTGGAAGGCGAGTTCTAGCTATGAAAATGTTGCAAATGTAATGACCCAAAAAGAAAAGCATCACCAAGAACTGCTGGATGAAAAAAGCACACTTTCCACAGTGTCTAGACCTGTTGATGTCCCAGCTGATACTCAGTCTGTTCTCTGCAAACATAACACAGCTCAAGACACTAAAGAAGGCAAAACAGAGAACTCAGGAAAGAGCATAAAGAAAGATGAAGAAAAGAACAATACTGAAAAGACAAACACACCCATAAGGGAAGCTATACTATTCAATGAACCTGTCACTACAGAAATCGTGGACACAGGACTCAGTCATGCAAAAGATTCAATCAGAGACCATGCTGAAACTTTGTTGAGTCATGGTACCCAGCCATCAATGAAAGACAATACAGCTACAGTCATGAATCCATCCAAAAACAAGACTAAAGATTCTGAGAGTTCACTTCTGTTGGATGATGACAGATATGACATAACACCAGCAGAACCAGGGTATAAAACCAATTCTGCTAACCATTTAACTGGTAATGAACATAGACATGTAGATGACAAACATCATTATAAAGAGACACCCCTAGCAGAAAATAACCAAACTGACTCTGATGTACACATTGGCAGAATTGCCATCACAGTTGTACCAGCAGCAATTGAAAATGATAACATGAAAGTTGTTGGAAAACTACCACCCAGCAATGTCCCAACTGTACCAACTAATGTAGATGCTGCTAATAACCACAAAGCCCTTCATACATTGATTCATGAAGAAAAGGTGAACACTTTAAACACTCCAGATAGACCTAAAGATCTTTCTCTAGCAAGTGATGAGAGGCAAATGAAAGACGGTGTGGAAAAGAAGTTGGGAGTGCAACCCGTGGTATCGAGCGTGAAAAAACAACCCGGTTCATTGAAAATCAGTAAGCAACACAACATTGTAAATGCAAACAAAGACAACACTCAAGTAAAAGAAGGAAACCCTGAATCAGCTGATGAACATGGGAAATCAGAAATCCAGCTAATGGAAGAGGATTACTTTCAAGTGCAAGGGGTAGCAGAAACCAGTAAAGAGTCAAGAATTGATAGAGATGCATCGGATGCTGTTACAAAGGCAGCTGAACTTGCAGGAATAATCCCAACAAAGACAGCTGTCAGCAATGAGTCATGCAATGAAGGAAAACATGACTTTTCCATGGATCATAGTAAAATTAAAACAGGAGTATCAAGTTCTGTAATTGATGAGGACACTAAAAGGAAAAACAGGAAAGCTGGAGAAAGTTATACTTCAAATAACAACTCTGTGCCCACAGAGAGACAGACTGAGAAAAAAGAGACAGGTCAAGTTATTTGTAACAGTAAACAAAACACAGAGAACCAATCAGCAAGAGAAAAACAGAGTTTCAGAAATCCAAACAGATCAAGGGAAACTTTGATTAAAGAAAAATCTGAAATTAAATCAAAACCAAAAGAAAGAGTATCCACACATCCACCTGAAATATCAGCAATTGCAGACTATGCCAGATTAAAAGTGATTGTTTCCGAAGACCGGGAAAATACAATTCAGGAATTCCCACCCAATAAAAAGGAAGGATTCTTTCCACTGATACAGAGTCGTCATAGCAGACGTCCAGTGTTCACTGTTGACCCACAGGACCTGTCTGTGAAAGAGAAAAGTTTGCCAAATAAGACAGCCATCAGCTCAAAGGTCAGCAAAGAACCCAAACCATTAGCATTCCCCATTACAGAAAAAGAACATCAAAGGACTGGGATGTTCAAACTTGGAGACAAAGACAGACAAGAGAAAGTACTTGTAGATGCCAAAACGAAGGACAATTCGTTAGACAATGGGAGGAAACATCAAGCAAATATCCAAGGGAGACATAAATTACCAACAAATCATCTCAAGCATCAGATAAGTGAAGATGCTGGGAAATTAGCTGATGCCCAGAGCCTTCATCTAGCAGATCATGTTCATCAGTCAACTAATCTTCCTCTTCAAGCATCTTCATCTTCTATAGTCAGCAGGCCGAGAAACGCTCATACATCACAACACCTAAAATCAACTGAAAACTCCAACCCACTTGGAAATCCTGAAGGATTTTCCTCAAAAGTTGAAAGAAAGCCATGTCTGGATGAAAATATCTCTTCACAACTCACTTGGACACAAGAGGAAACCAAACCCACAATGGTCAAAAAAAACGAGAGGTACAAAAATACGTTGGGTAAGACTGGGGATGAGAGACTAGAAAAGAGACAAAACAGGCTAGCATCTCAGCAAGAAGATACCACAAAGCAGAAAAGAGCAAATGAGTTGGAGAAAGAACAGCTTCCTAGGATGGAAGAGAAAAGAGTTGAAGATGTAAGAATTAAACACATGATAGAAGACAGTAGAGCTTCTCTGGCTGAAGAAGAGAGGAGAGAAGCTCAAAGGGAAGCAGAGAGGAGAGCAACAGAGAGGAAGGCTATAGCAATGGAAATCAAGAAGAGACGGGAAAGTCAGAGAGAGGCAGGGAGAAAAGATGAAGAAGGAAAAAATGTAATACAAGGAAGGAAGGAAGAGAATGCTGCTAAAAAAGAAAAGCTGATTGGGGCAATGGAAGAAGTAAGGAATATAAATGAAACTGACAAGAGGAGAATAATCGAGGAAGAAACAAGAGTTAAACTAAGAATGGAGGAAAAGCATATCAAAGAGAATGTAGAAATAAAGTTGTTAAAACTTGTAGAGGAGGAGATGGATTCTCAAGAAGGGCAGCAAAAAAGAGCTGCACAAGAGGACGAGCAGAGGAGAGCTGCTCATCAAGAGCAGCAAAGACAAACTGCATTGATCAAGGAACAAAGAAGGAAGCCTGCTGTGACTGAAGAAAAGCAAATAAAGACTACCTTACAAGAGAAGCAGAGAAGAGCCATTCAAGAAGAACAGCAAAGGAGAACCATGAAAGAAGAACAGCTAAGTAGGACTGCTCAAGAAGAACAGCAAAGGAGAGTTGTTCCAAACAAACAGCAAATGCGTGTTGTTCAAGAAAAGCAACAAAAGGAAGTTCTTTTAGAAAGACAGCACAGGAGAGCTGTCCATGACAAAGAGCAAAGCAGAGCTTTTCAAAAAGAAAAACAAAGGAGTGCTGTCGAAGAAGGAGAGCAAAAGAGAGCTATTCTGGAAGAGCAACAAAAAAGGGCTGCTCAAGAAACTCAAGAAAGGAGAGTATTTCAAGAAGAGCAGCAAAACAAAGTTTCTCTACGAGAGCAGGAAATAGGAGCTTCTCATAAAGATTGGCAAAGAAGGACTGCCGAAGAACAGAAAGGGAGAGCTTCACTGATTGAGGAGCAGCAAAGAGGGGCTGCTCGGACTGAGGAGGAAAGGACAGCTAAACAAACTGAGGATAAGATACAGGAAAACAAACGAAAACATAGAGAGGCAGAAACAGATGGTCAAAATGACAAAACTGTCTATCCCATCCAGGAGCAAAAGATGCCAGATCACCAGATGCAAGAGCAGAAGATTGAAAAACAGAAAACAGAGAAATGGAAGAGAACTCAGCAAGAGGAGGAATACAGAGAAGCTGTTCAAAATGTTGAAACAACTGTAAAACCAAAAGACGGGATACATCTCAAAGAGGAGGGCAGAAGATTTCTTGAGGAAAGTCCAACAACATCAAAAGTGGATAATAGAGTTGCAAAGGGACAAAAGCAAGGTGTAACTAATGATAACATCAGGACTGAAAAGAGAGAAGACAAGTTAGAAGCTTACAAAGATAGAGCCACTGAGACAGAGGAGGAGAAAAAAGTGGCACAGATGATGGATGCTCTCCAGTACTATGCCATCACCTCAACAGAACCTGAGAGGAAATGCAGAGAAAAACAACTTAGTTCCCCTTTACCGTCCCAACAACGACACAATCCTTCAGGACTTGAGTCACCTGAGGACTGCCACCCTAGACCACACAGGCCACATGCCCCAGCATCTCCAGCATCATCTCTGTCTCGATCCAACACTTCCTCTCCTGCTCTAGGAGCCAAGCCCTCAATGTTCAAGGTGAAAGATAACACCATCCGAGGTTCCTCTTTCACCAAGTCAGTCAAACCACGCTTCCATAAGAACTTTGCAGAAGATTTCCGAGTGGGTTCACCAATGGGGTTAGAGAGAGCAGAGGAGGAACAAGAGACAATGAGACATCGTGCAACAACCCCTTCCCATCCTGACAAGGTGCTGAACAGACCTGCACCTATCAAAGACTCCATGACTTTACCTTATCCACAGAATTCTTCAACTGCTCTCCCACATCACAGGCCTTACAACAGGAGGAGCATTGCTTTGGATGAAGATGACTCCCGCTCTGTCATTAGTAATATGTCAGAAGATGTGGAAAGTTTTGCCACCAGTGTAGCAGATCCTGCAGATGTCCGAAGCTTGTATGACTATGACAGGCCAGAATCAGCCTGCAGCTTCAGCAGTGATGTGTCACGTTCTTTGGGCAAGCCTCCACTTGTTCCCCCAAAGAGTGAAAAAGCCTTGCTCAAGGCAAAAAGGTTGACAACACGGAGAATCAAGAAGGAGCTTTCCAAAGTTGTAGAAGACAATCGTCCTCAAGAACTCTCCAGCAATCCTTCCTCATCCTCCACAGAGGTACGCTTCCTCAGCCGCCATGCTGTGGCTTCCCCTCATTTCTCCCCACCTGTCTCCCTTGCTCATGCTCCAAGAACGGAGTCCAGTGTATCTTCTTGCCACACAGTGAACCCAAACCCCCACAGCTCTTTCTATGCTTCCACTCATTCAGCTAGTCCTAGCCCCTGCCCAGTTGCTTCAACTCACGCTACTGCACCTGTTTCATTCCCTGTTGCATCATCTCATGCTACTGGCTTTACTAGCCATGCTGGTACCCCTAAAACCATTGCTGATGTTCCCATTTCTCCTACTCTCCATCATGCCAATCACACAGCTCCAGTGACCCAGTACCATGTAGAGTCAACCTATCCTCAATCATATCCACTGACCCAGCGCAAGGTACTGCAAGATCTTGGATCTGGTCAGTATTTTGTAGTAGACGTGCCTGTTCAAGTGAAAATGAAGACATTCTTTGACCCAGAGACGGGAAAGTATGTTCAGCTGAATGTGCGTGAGTCTACCAAAAGCACTTCCAGACCTCAACCTCCGCTTCAACCTCAAATTCATGTAGATCCACAAAAACAGCCCCCATCCCAGAACACTGCAGCTGGGAAGCCCCTTGCAACATTTCAAGGCTACCATGGTTATCCTCAAAGTTACCAACCTCATCACAGGTCATCAGCTCCCATGATTCTCCATCAAACTCAACAGCCTGTCACTGAGAGTCACATTCACAAATATACAGTCCCTGAAATTGGACAGAGTTTCAAAGCACATCACTGCAGCCCAGAGAAGACCCCATATATGGACACAGTCAATGATACTGACAAAACATATAACACAGTTTACAAAACAGACGGCCCATGTCAGTCATTCACAGAGTGCGACACAAACAGCCAGCTTGCAGGAAACTCATTTTGTGAAAATGATAACACAGCACATCCTCCATATCAGCCCTGTGATATAATATCCATGAGTGAACTGGATGATTTTATGGAGCTGTCTGACTGGTGACAATATGGGTTGGTAAAATAAATTGAACAGGTAAATAAAGTTTTTATCAAGCATATGTAGGCCGAAAGCACAATATGAATAGATTGTTACATGCAGAATATCAAGTGTTTGTAAATTATTTTTTTCAAGTAAATAAAGTCTCAAAAGCTTCTGAATTGTAGTTTCAAACAGGATTCATGTTGTGTTGCCGAACTGCTGCTGTTGATTTTGAATATTCAGTGTTATATTTTGTGTTACAGAGATGTTCACCATTCCATTTGACTTTTGAATGTGCAACATTTTTCCTGTGTATAAATTATAATCAATGCCTATTGCCTTCTAAACCTAGACATATGTTATCATAGCCTTCATTGAAAAGCATGCCAGTTGTGTTAAGTTGCTGGTTTTTGCTTTAAACAAGGAGTCCCCAAAAGTAGATATGCTACTTTTGGTATTTTATGATGCATGAAAGAGTGTTAAACCTCTAAAATGGTGCAACTGAAAAATACAGTTTGTGTATTCACCCATTATGCCAAAGTGAAAACATTGTGCTGAGATTATTACTGTTTTAAAGATTGAATTTCATACAGTAGTCAATTTTTAAAGAGTTTTTTAGAATGTTTCTGTGTTCCTGTGAAACAGTGGTGTGACATCAACATTAAAAACACACTTCATGCAGCCATACAGTTTCGAACCACAGTGACTATGTTTCACAATCATCTTATGATTAACTTGACAAAAAGGAAATATAAACTGTAACGGTCTGATTTCATTTAATTTCTCAAAAGACTGTAATAATTATATCATTTTACTGTCATTGGTATTCTGCTCTGACTCTTGAAATGTACCCTGGGCCTGAAGGTCTCAAAATGAACAGTCGCATCATGGAGTACATGATTATGTGTTATTAAGAGTGCAAGACAGTGTTTCCTGAGAGAATTCATTCAGGAAAAACAACAAAATAACACTTTTTTGATGACATTTGTGTGTATGTGTTCTTTTTTGCTGTTTAGATAAAACCAAATCCTCAAATCTTATCTAATATTTCATTGATAATAACAACTATCCTATTACATTTGCATACAATGATAATACAGTGAGGGTTTTTTTTTATTCATTTGCTGTATTCACCTTGATAAAGAATAGAATTTTTAAATTGACAATGATTTTTTTTTACACTTAAATTGACGCTGATGAAGCATAGATTCAAGCATTGCTGATCCTTTGAGAAGTAGTAACTTGCTTTGGCCACTGCAGGGCAGAGGTGAGCAATTCCTCCACAAGAGCACAGAGTAAAGGTAAACCTAGAGGAAACCTTAAGTAAAAGATGTAGTTAAGAAGACATTATACTTTACATTAATCAAAACTGTCATTTTGAAACTTTTACAGATCATTCTTAACTGACAAAACGTTGGCTCCACTGTAGCCTTTGTGTATAATTCATGTAATTTCAAAACAAGTTATCAAAATTTTTATGCAAGATAAAACTTTAGCAATCTTTGTCCACTGGACGTATGTTTTTCTAGAGAATCTGCAGAGGACCTGGAGAGTTAAATCTGTTGTGTAATTCCATTTAGCTGAGCTCAAGGCACCAGCAGAAGTCCTGCTTCAGCAGTTTCTCCTGCCCAATAAAGCAGCAGGCTCCATACCACTGGGACAGTCTGACAACCACAGCCAAAGACAAGCCCATGCCACTCTGTCCAGGAGCCAGACGGGGAGACATCCCAACAAACACACACATATAAAATTATGGATATACACACACCGACAAATTATGTTCAACATCATGAACACTTATTTGGATTTGCTCTTTACAGACCTGGAGGAGATGCAGGGTGAGGATCCCCTGTAAATATTTTGGTGTAACTTGTCTGATTGACATATACGTTCAACTCTTTACTGCAAATGCTTTTCTGAGGATGACACAAAGTGTGACAGATGTTCATATAGATAAATGGTGAGAAGTGACCATTGCTTTAGAGGTCTAGGTTTTTAGGCCATAGTCCAAGACTTCTCCCAGCAACACAGGAAATGACATTTCCTACATGTTGCAGGACACAGAGAAAGAGCGGGAGGGAGGGGGGGTGCAGGGAAAGACAGTAATAGAGAAGAGAGAGAGAGAGAGAGAGAGAGAGAGAGAGAGAGAGAGAGAGAGAGAGAGAGAGAGAGAGAGAGAGAGAGAGAGAGAGAGAGAGTTAGTGGGAGTTTCTAAGTGGAAACAGAGCATTTACTGTTTCATATTACACAGAAAAGAGGAGAAAGAAGAGAAGAGTTAATGGTGGGTAAGGACACTGGTGGGTTGTGCAGTCAGTCTCTCTTCAATGTAGCTGCTAGTGTAAGTGTTGTGCAGTTGTCTGGGTTTATGGATTCGCTGACTGTGGAACATGTACTTCTCTGTAGTGGTTCTTGTCCTGACTAAGGCCCTGGTCACAGGTAAGTTTACCTTGTTTACAGCAATATAAACCAGTATGAAAGCGAAAAAGCAGACAAGAAGGCAGGAAATGTGTCCGAATTAACAACCAGTAACCGACTTCTAACATTCACCATGATGCAACAATATGTTCTAAGTTTTGATTTTTTTTCCAACCCTAACTTTGGCATGGAGAATATGTCAAAATTACAGGAAATTTTTGGTTGTCATTTCCAAAAATTTCAAGTTCATCAATAATTTTTAGATAATTTCAATGTATTTAAAATTAATTAAACAAAATCAAACTAGTTGTGCAGCTAATAAAAAAAAAAACAGCAGTCCAGATGGTCCCTGTTATCTCATTTCTCTTTGCCCGGTTCAGGACGTACCGTAACACAGACGAACGTTTACCACCTGTAGATTCTCTTTGCGTGTCAGGTCACACATATTGTATCCAGACTCCATGTCTCCTCTAGACAGAGCTGACACAGCAGGCAGCAGGATAAAATACAAGGCAAGAAAAATAGGGCCACACAAATTTTACTTTATTTTTCTTATTCCCAGTTCTCCCTTGCTGTTACCGACTGAATTCCCTTCCAGTGATGGAATGACAAATACAAGTAGGGCCAGTGATTGGGAGTTCTTGCACCATAAATCCAAGCAGCCACTGTGGGTGTGCATATAAACTTCCTTTGTCTCAATGCTACAATTATGTTTAATTGGCAGGAAATCAAACATCTTGCAAAAATGAACAGAAGACTTTTTCCATGTGGGCACATTACCGGCTCTAGTTAATTACTAATATAAAAGACAGGGAGGAGTCACACAAGTTACCAGATGATAGCGCTCTTAACATTCATATATTCATAAGTGAAAGTGCTTAATGGCTTGATTTTATCGTGTCACAAAACACAACCAGAAAATATTAGTAAGGAATTATACATGAATGCTATTGTCCAAGGGGAAAATCATATTCAGAGAGGATATCCTGTGTAAAAGCATAAAAAATGTCAGCTGTACATGCCATTTGTTCTTTTTGTGTCATTTATCAACAGAGGTATGTCACGCCCTAAATGTTACAGTGACGCCTGGGCCTATTGTCACGGTATCAGACAAAGACAACATGACACTCTCATGCCTGGTATCTCAGAGGAAGAGGAGCGGCAGTGTCCTCATCCTCCGCTGGTTCTTCTCTCCTTTTTCTGCTCCCACTCACACACCTCCTCCCTCCTCTCCATCTTCATCTCCCCCGCCTCATCCACTTGAACCCTCTCAGTACCTTATTGTGAAGATGGGCATAAAGAAAATGAAACTATATGGAAATTATACTCGCCGTTTCCCGCAGCCCAAGTTTCGTTTGTATGAAGAAACGGAGGGAGAGGTGTTCCTGTTACAGATTGTCAATTTGACAGAGACTGACCAGGGCTCCTACACCTGCAGAGTTCAAGAAATCCGCAAACATAGAAACACGTGGAGAGCATCATCAAATGGTTCCAGCTCCACACAGCTGACAGGTATCTAACTAGCTCTCTGTGCTTCGTGCTTTACATCTATCTGTAGAAAGACCCAGGGTCCTAATCTGGCTGAGGAAGAAGAAGAGAGATGAAGGGTTTGGGACTTTTAAGTTTATTTTAAGTTTCTGTTCTATCCATATGTCTTTGAAGCTCTAGCATGCTAGCCAAGTCATGAGGGCTGTGAGACCATTCCGCAGCAGATAAATTCCTTATGTAGACATCCTTGTGGAAGATGTCTAGACATCTTCCACAGAGAACTTGACCGGCCAGAAAAAATCAAAACTGCATTACGTATTAAAATAGGTTTAAGCATTGTAGCATTTCAAGCAGATTTTTCAGATTGTGTGAACTTCTTCACCTTTTTTTTAAACTTTAACCTTTTCATCTATTTATTATAATATTTATTATAGGCAACAAAAGAAATATCAACATCTCATCATCAAAAGACACAAAAGTAAATTCTGTTGTACATCATCTGACCTTTAACTAAAAATAATTACACAATTACTGTATTGTCATTGTCAAAAGAGAATCTGACACAGAGGGGATTCCTTGTGTTATTATTCCAAAAATGTTTTCAAGAGAATATTCCATCGCTAGGAATTCCCTTGTAGACCTGAACTTTCAGTTGAGACATGCTGATCATTTTATCTGACAGTGGAAATAACCAAAATAAGGAGAAGGAATAGCTTGAGGGCAAATAGAAATGTGTTCATATATCTTTTTGCTCTGATGGAGCCATTTGCTGGAAGTGCCCATGTGTGTTTGAGTGTGACCCCAATCCTCTGGCATTTCTATGTCAAAACAATGAGCTCAAACAGCCAAACCACACTCAACAATATCACTCTGTATGTGAGTGTGAGGAGTAAAAAGGTTGAGTGTGGCTGAGCTGGATACTTTCAAAAACTCTGAAATACATGACGTCAGCATTCTGGTCTCACTTTTATGCAGCCTCAGGAGAAAATTTACTGGAGAATTCAGCTGCAGTGGAACTTATTTAATCTGTCCCAGTATGTAGCCACAGTAAACAAGCTGAACAATTCAGGCAAAGAGCTAATTTAAATCACATGCAGTTTTAAATATCTCCTTAAATCATAAAATCCTTTTTCCGATTTTGTTGGACTGATCATCAAGGAGGCCTTCTGTCACTGGAAGGCATTAGATGCAGGGTTCAATAGAACTTTAAGAAGATGCTATTCTGTGAGGTAGGTGTGGTTTCACCTGATACAACTGCATAGTTTTACCTTTCACTTTTTTTGACAGAAAAGTTGAGTTTTGAGACAGACAGAGCCATCAGACAACGCCCTGCCCTATATTTAGGGCAATGTCCCGCTAAGGAAGCCACACAACCTCAGGCATCTCTGACATGCATTGACCACTGAATCAGAAACACTTGAGCTGGCATTATGAGGGTAAACAAAGGAAAAATAAGTTGTAACTGTAATACAGCAAACCTGTCTGCTGTCATTGATAAAATTCTTCTCCTACATCCTTAAACTCTCAGATTAGAGTTTCAGGTTGAGAGAATTCTACTACATTTCTAGGGAGGTATTTTTTTAAAGATAGATCTAATCTTATTATTATTGAGATAGATCTAATCTGATAGATCTAATCTATTATTAGGAATCTTACCCTAATGATTGCAGGTCATTTTTCTGCATCTTGTCTCCAAAGCGGGGCTGGACATGTTCAGGCAAGTGTGGTAGGCGTGCAACAGATTGAGTAGACCATGTACTGTCCTAAAAGCACCAACAGCCAACTTCGGGACTAATCAGATGAGGTATCAGCATGTGGCTAACCACAGTGTAAAGGTCAGATATGTGGTTTACCTACTTTAACAGTTAACTGTTCACATGAACAAGAGATGCCTGTTAAATGTAGCCTGTCACTTCATCTGTTTAGCAAAACTGCTGCAAATTGACTACCTTAAATCTTTTTTCTTTGGGTTTCATTATTTTAAGATTGTGGTAAACAGTGGGTGTACCAAATAAAAAAGAAAGCCATACAATTTAATGAAGTCCAATAAAACTTCATAGATATTCAATAATTGTCGCAACATTGAACTAGAATGGCACATACAGCGCACACTTTTGCAAAAGTAAAATAATCCTACGCATGTCTGCTTAGCTTCCCTGATTCATGTCCCACTACTCCACAATATTTTGTGGGAATTGCTTTAATACTTTTAGTGTAATTAGGGTAACTAAAAAAATAATGCTTTATCTCTTAATGTTAAGAACTAATATTAATTCCCGACTCCACCCTGTGACCTGGGGCAGCTCTTTTTTGGGTGCTTCCTTGATGCCTGACATTAATTAAGTGATACCACATTTGAAAATTCAGCAGGCAGCTCAGTGGTCTGGAAACAGGCTGATCGTCAATTATAGTTAATATCTTATCATTTCTTATTAATATGTTTATCAACCTAGTTTCAAAGACATATTAAAAAGTAATGACGGTGAACTGAGACTAAGTAGTTCATGTACGTAGTCTCATTCTCCTCAACCTCTTGTTAAATACCCCTGACCCATAGGATGCACGATCCATCATTCAGTAGAATATATGACAACAATAAGAATATATTTCAATTTTAACTCCAATAAGTTCTCATGGAAAGCTGAAACAACTAATAGTGAAGGGACTGACTAAAGGAAGTAAAGCTCCAGAGTTGTGGGGAACCCCCAAACACTTTCCAAGAACAGCAACACAGCTAGGCGTGTGTTTTTGTGGTGGGTTTGGCTGATGAAGCAGAATCTCCCTTCATGACAGCAGTTTCAATATTTCTGGAAACCGCTGGGGCCAGATTGGGTCAGAATCTTCAGACAACAGAAATACTTAAAGATAACCAGTGTGGGCAGCTTCCTACCCTCAACATGCAGTCATTTAACTTTTTAAAACTTTTTTTCCAGTGCGTCTCACTCTTGCTGATGCAACTCGTGAAGGACTGTGGTATTTCTTTGCAGGTACTGTTTTTGCCTCAACTGCTCCTACTTAACTTCACCAAATGCAAGGTTTGCTTTGTTTGTTCCTCTGTACTTATGTGTCTTTCCGTGGTTATGTTTGGTTTGTAGATGTGTATCTGTGTGCTGTGATAATTTGCTCCCTGGGCCTGTTGTCAATCTTCCTGTTCACCCTGGTTCTCATTTGTCAGTTCCTTCACAGAAGACAGAGACTCAAAGGTAAAACCGTAAACAGCTATTTCAAATTTATAATTTATGGTATCATATTTCCAATCCAAACGATGTCCACACTTTATTTCTGTCGCAAGACCATGATTTGTTTCTTCTTTTTTTTTCACAGCCAGTTACCTTCTGGTCAAGTGTCCAGAAAGCAGGTAACTGAGTATTACAGACATTGCTGAAACAGTTGATGGATTTATGAATCACTCATTCTATTTAAACAAAAATCATTTTTAAAGTTGTGCTATAAATATTTTGCCACAGAATTTGTCTAGTTCTGGGTTGCTGATTGTAAAAAAAAAAAAAAAAAAAGAAAGCTATTGATAATATCACCTTGGAGTTTGACAACTTATGCTCAGTTTGCTTTAATGGTTTAAACATTTTGAAGTGTAGTATTTGAAACCTGTTTGTGTTCCATTCAGCTCTGGAGAGACTGTAACCAGCTCCAGCAGCACCTCCAGTTCTTCACCAAGGGCCCAAAGGAGAGACACAAGACAGAAAGCTGACAGTGAAAAAGCAGTAACACCACCAAAACCACCCAGGCAACCTCCACCACTCCTACCAGCCAAAGGTAAAATGATACTTGCAAGGCAGGATGCAGGATGCAACCATTCTGAGATGATAAATTATATGAAAGGTCAATTCAGCCTGGAGTTCACAAACTTATTGGCTGTTGACCTTAATATGAAGTAAAGTTTATTAATAACCCTTCATCACAGGTTATGATGTCAGTGTGGACATAAATCACTTCTAATATTGTTTAGTTTTCGCGAGTGCCATAATCGCGCGATAATCTGGTCATAAAAACATTTATACAATATCTCCAGTAGCTCCAGATATTAATTAATTAATCAAATCTCTTTGGAAATCATCCGAGGTAAAGATCTCATGACAGATCCTCCAATCCTTGGTCATATTGACCCAGTTTATCTGTGCTCTCCATCTCCTTCCTGGCTTCCCAGAAGGTATTATAAAGAAGGATGTGTCCTTGTCTTTGTTTTTTCTTTATGTTCTGTTGACACCTCCGTTCACCTCGCAAGTAACCATGATATTTATAGAGTTAATTGCGTCATGGATCACACTGTCTTCTATGGCTGCTGAGCTAAGTTGGTCGCCAATGACGTATGACGCCCACGTGACCACTGGATGCAGAAGCTGCTGCGGCGCAGATTTTAAGCTTTTCTGACCAAAGGGATGATGCTACACATATAAAATTTATTTTTTTCTTCTATTTTTCATAATGATGAATAACATACATGTCACTTAAAATTAACTTTACTGTCCCTTTATGCATTATAATCAAAGTATTTATAGGGATGAATAGGTAACAAGGAAATTGAAAAAGAAAGATATTTGGGCTCATATTCAAGGAAGGGACATTGGCTCCATGCCTATTAGTGTCATTTCAAAACATGAAGAGTCTTGTCCTTTTTCTGCATGCAGCTTGAATTTCCTCTTAAATTCCAAATACGCTGGAGGCAACCAAATCTCAGGAGGCCAAAAGAGGCTTCTGCTCCAAGAAAATGAGAAAAAAACCTCAATAAAGGTACATATCCAGCAAGTACAAAAGCGGAAAATGATATCTCTAGTATAATTCAATTTCCGTGACAAAAACAGGATAGTTTGACTGGAAGGCTAGAAGAAAACAGCCTGGAAATGAAACTTTACGCTGCATTTGGGTAAAATCCTGCAGAGTATATTATCTGAAGTCAAATCCACAGCACCGAAGATGACAATATAGAGCTCTCATTTATTTTAACAACTACTTCTCAACTAATTTTCATATTAAGTGGTTCTGAAGGGTGAATTTATTCTCAACTGCACAGTTCCTTTTATGAATTTGCCCATACTGACTACTTTCACCTGTTTTCAGTCCCCTTTGCTGCAAAGAGACCTCAGAAGCCCAGAAGGTTAAAGACTTGCCCTAGAGGTTTGGCCCCTGTGAGTCTCCTCACTCTCAGCCAGCATTGAAGCAAAAGCATCCACACTCTAAATTTGCTGAGCATCTACACTTATGCACCTGTTGAAATGTTTTAATCAGCATTTTGAAAAAACAAAAAAACAAAACAAATGTTTTTTATGTGCAGTGTTGTTATTGAAATACATACAAGAGGGATTTTGACTCACAACTGCATGGGTTTATTGCCATCTCCTCATTTAGTTATGAGGTTGATAATTATATTTAGTTTTATTGCTTCTGAAACACAATTATTTATTTAGAGTGCTCCATTACTTTTATATCTACCATAAAAAAAATCGGGAAAAAAGAACAGAACAAAAACAGAGATTATCTGTATTTCTACTGGCTCTACTGATGACATGAAGCTCTGAAAGTGTGAGCATTTCTTTTTGTCTTTTTGCATGAATATATATTGTATGAAAAAGCAAAACTAGACTGACAATGTTGGCTACAATTCTATTACACTGAATGTTTTTCAAGTAAACATTCACTGTATATAAAATAGAAATCCTATTGAGACTTGTACCATAATAAATTCCATTATGTTTATCTTACTTTTTCCCTGCCTCCTCCAGCCTCGAGCAGCACAGGAGGAGAGTCTGACATATGCAGAGCTGGAGCTGGTCAGACCAAAGCCAGAGCCCCCAGCCTCCTCCATCCCCAACACAACAGCCACCAGCCCGGACACTGTTTATGCTCAAATCCTCTTCCAGGAAAAACAGTTCTGAACACATGGGTGTCGTGGTGCCTACTGATCAGGGTTCTCCAAGCTGCACCAAAGGACTATATTTATAAAGTGGGATGACATTTAGTATTCTTTAATTGCTGTAAGTACGCTACAAGTGTTGGTAATGCCAGTGCAAAGATTTTTCAGTCTCAGAGTTTAATTTGGCGAGTTTCTGGCCTGTGAATCAGATGTTGTTTCGGCTCTTACTCTTAACCTGTTTGGATAAACTCAGGAGAATGTGTGGAACAGTTGTGGCTTTCTTACTGCGGTGTCATAAGGTATTGTAACACTATTCAGCTGTATTTATATTTACGGTACTAATATATCAAATTATAAAAAAAAAAAAAGATTGTGTTTAAATAATAAACGTATTTGATTTATACAAATGCTGTTTCATATCATGTCTTTACAAAAACATCAGACATAATACGTCTGAGTAATAAGATCACAAACTATGTCTTTGTGTGTGGCTCCGCTGTGCACTGGCGTCGTGCCCAGAGTGTCCCCCGCCTCACGCCCTATGCCGCCGAGATAGTCTCCGGCTCCCCGTGACCCGCTGCGGTGGATACAGCGGTGGTAATCTGAAGATGACTGACTACTTCGGTGCATTTGGTATGTGATTAACTTAATTAACAAAACAGGTTAAAGAACAACAAAAATCACATCACCTCTGAAAATGTAGTAATTTAACAATTTGCCAGATTGAGGGATTAAATATTAATGAGATCTGTAGCATCTTCAAGATGTTTGTTCTATACCTATTTGAGCTATAATTATACATTTGCCCTTTGGTCAATTTCAATGAAAGCACCCCGATAATAAAAGTGTAAAAGGGTTGGAGATGGGTATCAGAACCAGCACAGGGGGTCCTCTGTTTCTCATTTCTCAGTCAAATCATCGTGGCACAAAGAGCAAACAGGAATCCTGAAGGCAGCAGACATCACACTCACCGATCCAATGAAGGTGAAGGTTGGAGGCATTACAAAGGTCAGCGTGTGAAAAATGGGTTGAAGAAAGAGATGCATACTTAAGAAGAGAGAGAATGACACACTTGCCTTTGTGAGTGGGAGACGAGACAGAGAGAGACCATCATCCCCCAGAGCTCAGGCTCACTGACTACTATGAACCTGCTAATGACTACATTTATTCAAATTAGACTAATTATAATCATGGTTAATAATTAGCTTTACAGTGCATTATAATTGGGTTAGGCTACAAGATGGTTCTGCATAGGTGCAATAATTTATTTGATTTAATTATTCTGAGGAACCCAATGGTTTGACATTTCAGATCATAAAACCAGCGGTGTAGAGAAAATGGAGATGGCCGTTGTCTTTAGAGAAGGTCATTGCTCGCTCTCTGGGAAAATTATGAGGACTATTTTCCACTCTATTAAGCTACTCCACTTAGCACAATTAGCCACACACACAGAGGTTAAAGAGAAAGACCTCTTCTTTTATGACAGAGAGAAGTGGTGCATGTGCATTTAAGAGGCAAAAGAGATGCCTCCACAATGTACCATAATTTAAAACAGTATTTATCATTTATATGTATAACTTTCTGCTTCCTTCTTAAAGACGAAGATTAGTATTGAAAGGATTCACTTTCTAATAAAGGCACATTCATCCTTGGTAAACTGTTACCACACGAGTGAAATCTGTATGCATCACAAAGGATTCCACGACAAAACCTGAAGTTTTATATTTCATCCACAGCATGATCAAATAAACGTGGAAAAATTATAGCGAATGAAAAACCAGTCAAATGCTCAAACACTTATAAATACCATATTGTGAAAAAGATTGAAAACACATTGTGCAACAAAACAAAGAAGACTATAAACTATTCAGCACTAACTAAACATCCTGTATTGTTCATACCACAAACATTCCCGAAGCAAAACACTGCAATCCTCACAGCATAAAAATGCTGATGTGTGCATGCTATATTTTATGATAATGGAAGCTTCTTGTGTAGTTGTGAGAAATGAACTGCTCTAGGTCTACAAGACTATTAAAAAGCTGTATTTCTCACGGAGTGTTGGCAGTGGTTGCACGCTCATGTTTGTCATTCACATAATTCCCCGTGCCTGTAGCTCAAAGTTCCTCAGTTCAACCACAGGCTACTGCTGGTGTTCAGCAGGCTGCTTATTAGCTCTACTGGAGTTACAAGGGTTAATGTGAAGTATTGTTTAGGGAGTGTTTTCCATTAAATTCTGTTCTGAGAAATATAGCATTGTGTCTTTCTGGCCTCACCTTTATGACTTCCAGACAAAATAAAATAAAACATCTCAGAGATAAATTGCCCGTAAGAGCACATTTAGGCAAATAATTACTTTTATTTAAATTTGTTGACATTCTGTATTTACAAAAAAAAAAAAAAAGCTCTCTCAAGTTGAAGATACAGCATATAAAATAATGTAACATAGATATCCCTGAATGTTTGTATAAAGATTAGAACTGAAACACAGATTAGATTAGCCATTGTCATGGTACTGAGATACTGATACTGATTCACAGGGTTAGAGACAACTGTGACGATTAAGTGAGTGTAGAAATGAGGGCCAGAGCTATGATTGCACTCCAAGCCTGTCATTCACAGGTCCAGGTGAAAACTCTGCCCCAGGCATCACCCACCAACAGAGTAGCATGGCTCCTACATGGAAGAGATGGAAGTTAAGATGTTGTAAAGCATGCAGCATGTCTACGTAGTGAACATGAGCCAATTCAGTTTATAATAAGAATCTGTTTTGTATCATAAAATTAAATTAATCAGTAAAAATACAGACACAGTGAAATATTTTTCTGAAGAATAGAGTTAATGTAGTCAGAAGTTCTTCTATTTGTAGTTACCTGGAAATGGCCAGCGCTGTGATGGCTGGATTATTCTTAAAACGTCGTTGTGACACTGCATTACTTCTCTGCAGTTCTTGACATAACACCAGATGTCTCTTCCAGTCTTTAACCTGGCCCGGGTCACTCACTGTGATTAAATCATTTAAATAAAAAAAAATTAGAACCGGATCACAATAGGTGTGCACTCTGTCTGTAACCTTGGCCCAGCAGACCCTACAAAAAAACAAAACCTGTATTAACACAGTGTTTGTTTGTTGTCAGCAGGCTGTTAGTGGTAGAAAAATCCCTCGAATATAAATGCTTCAGTGTTATGTAAACTCTTGTCTCAATGTAATTTACCAAGCGTAATACTCCTATGAGGTGACACCAGGCTGTAACCAACGTATGCCAAATTGGATCTGGGTATTATTGCTTTCTAAATTATACAAGCACACACACGTCAGCAGAATTACTCATCAGTGTTTACTGCCTCTATGTTTAATAACTTTATAACAACATAATTCCTGCTAGCCCTAATGCTAGTGAGGGAAGGGGTAAGCATTATAACCTCTCATCTGAAAACCACAGCATCGAGCTCCAACATGAGCGGTTAAAAATAATCATCTCGCTCTTAAGGATTCATCTAATTAGATGGGCTGTGGTTTTTTTTGTTTGAAAACACAAGAACCATTCCTTTCAGTGTTACTGCATCCTAGTCTCACAGTTTCCTTGCTGTCAACCACTCCCATAATCTGGGTTGTTATAAACACAATACCTCTATGCATATCCCATTCTACTGCCTGTAACATTACCATCTCTCTCTGTTCGGTCTTGCCCTGGGGACACAGCCTCTTCTGGAGGGCCAGGTAATTGTGTTCTGGTGTACTCTGTCTTCCATATCTGTATGAAAGACACATAACGAGTAGGAAAATCAGACAAAATTCAACATAATAACAAAAACACTTGCATACGCACTGGTGCACACATATCTCCTAACTCAAGGTAATAATAAAGAAATAATGCTATTTGTATGTGTTGTTGATGTTACACGGGCTCCACGCAGAATTGAAGTTCAGTCTAGAGTTTGCCATTTTGATTGCAGAGAGGCAGCACATGCTGAAATGCAGCCACACACACACAACTCATATGCTGTTATTAATACCTAGTTGGACATCCAGGATGCTAATTGTGAGACTAATGCCAAAGTAATGACTGCCACATTGGAATACTGTATAAAAACAACAAATGATCTATTAGTCCTACAAAAAGCTGCCCGACATTGACTTAAGGGTCATACAATCTTCCATACAGACAGAACTAACCCACATATTACACACATAATACAAAAACTTCACCCGTATGGTGCCATCGGCACAGCCAGTGACGATGACATTCTTAGAGTCCCACTCCCGTCGCTGTGTGAAGCTGACACACAGGATGTCTGGCTGAGGCCCGAAGGAAGCGTCAGTGCATGTCAGCAACTGACCATTCATGTTCCACAGGTAGAGTAGAGGGCCTGCACATGATGCAATCTCACCCTTGAACAAAATAATATGGTATTAATACTGTCGTGAGCAGAGATAAAGAAAGAGATGCCCAAAAGAAGGTAAAATATATGCAAAGAGGATTTATATGTCAACAGTATGAATCCTTACTAACTCATACATGAACAAACATGGAAACAGGGAGCTGAAAAAAGTCCCCAAAAAAGGGCGGAACTGAAAGATTTTGAGAAGAGAGGACAGTAGGTAGAGAACATGACAGATCGAGAGGTTGAACCTACAGTGAGGTCATTGATAGCCAGTGCAGAGACGCTGGTGGTGTGTCCCACTAACTGAGTGATGTAGCTTAGCTCCTCCATATCCCACAGGATGCAGGTGAGGTCACAGGAGCCACTTACGATCATGTTGTGCACCTCAGACACAGCAAGACACATCACTGCGTCTGTGTGACCATATAAAGGCTACGAAGAAAAATTAGGAAGTATTTGTTAGTATATTTATATGTTCAATGTTCCGTAAACCTATTCTATATATCTGTTGCAGATGGCCAAGGAGCTGACCTGTCTGAGCTTCATGAAAGCGACTTTGTCCTTGTCGACCACTACATCCCACACACACACCACGGTGCTGCTTCCTGCAGTGACAATGGTCGTTGAGTCGGGAGAAGCGGCGCACAGAGTCTCTCCCCAGTCACATAAACTCTCACACACTGCAAAGGTCTAGAAATGGAAATATACGACGGATCATTGTGCATTTCCAAATATTTAAAACACTTGACTAGTTTGCATGTCAGTGGTGAATGCTTCTTATGTGAAAACATTTGGTCAAATACATTCAGTCCATATGGACAAGATTTTCAATGGTTTCACTCTTCATGTGATTCCTGTCACTTAATGGAAAGTCGTGCAATAATGAAATGAATGTAAAGTGGATCTGCTGTGCATGCTCATATATATGCATACATGAATACCTTTTCTGTGGGGTTGTTTCCAAAGGCACAGCTGTTGTCAGGGAAGCCCCAGCTGAAGATGCAGTCAAACTGAGGTGGCAGGAGCAGACGGTTTTTTTCCAGCACCACAACTTCTTTTTCTAAACACAGTATCTGACCCACTGGGCCTCTGGTCAGCTCTGCAGAAAGATTTGCAGGGTTATTGAGGAGGGGGTGTATCAGGAAAAAGTTGTCAAACAAAAGTAAGAGAGTGTTTTCAAATTGTTTGTAAAAACATATACACCCATTATTAGGAAAAAAAAATAGAAAATGGCCTCATTCTGCCTTCTTTATACCTGTACAAACTTGTAATAGCTCTTCAAAAACATCACATTAAAGAGTTTTGTAGCTCAGTAAACTTGTTAAGAATTTCATTACTTCGACCATAGAAGACTGGGCAATTAAAACAGCTATTCCCAGGTTCCAACAAGGTGTGTCTCTGTCCTAGGGGGACACCTGCATCCTGGACAGCCGTAGTTGTTCTACTGTATGTTTATAGTGAGAGAGGGGCTGTAATTGTGTCTGTAATTGACCTATTCATGCAGGAGAAGACAGAAATCATTACTTACTAGAATCAGTTCTGCTTTCAAAAAAACCCAACAAAAAACGGGGGTTATTTGTGCAGTAGTATTACATTCCTCTTCCTATTCATCTCTATCTGCTTATTGATCAGATCAGACAATCTAAGATTTAATATGAAATGTAATTTGCAGGAATCTCTCCCTGAGCATTCACAGATTCATCTCCTTTCCCTCAGCTGGCCTGTAGGGATATTCAGATTATTAAGTAGGGCTCAGCGGAAGAGTCATCTCCATATTTTGGCTCTAACAGATAGCTCCTTCTTCCTCTGTATAGTGTAAATTAATCTATGGGCGCTCCTGCTCTGTTTCAAAGATTCCCATGAGACCTCGGTATATCTCGTATCTAATAACTGATCTGAAAGTGTGAGATAAAATGGGGGGGGGGGGCATTACAAAATAGTGTCAAAAGCAGAGCCAATTATAGTTCAGTTGTTGAGAAACATATGTTGTTGCTAAAATTACAATGTAATCCCAATATCAGAACTGTCCTTACACACACACACACACACACACACACACACACACACACACACACACACACACACACACAGACACACACACACACACACACACACACACACACACACACACACACACACACACACACACACACACACACACACACACACACACACACACACACACACACAGTCATTTGAAAGAAAAAACACGTTTTCACAACTGAACTGTTCTATCTGAAGGAATGAGTACAAAGGCTCCAGTGTATAAATAATCCCCAGAGGTGCCAGTTTTTTTAACCTATGGACAGAGCTGATCCAACTCTGACACCCTTTTTCCAGTCTTTGCATTATGTTAATTAAATTACAAGCTAATGGTAAATGCATATCCAACATACTGCCATTAGTAAGATATTAGTCCTTTCACCAAACCTGTGGGGAAAAAGCATAAAAGCCCATTTCCCGAAAATGTCAAACATTTAAAATTGGATCACCTAGTTATACCTCTGAATGGCTGTGCATTGGTCTTTAGTCTGTCCAGTTTGAAAAAAAAAGGAATCAGGTGTGACGATGATGATCCCTCTCTCTTTGAGCTGGCCCGAGGTGGATGTGGCTTAGTGAAGAGCTAAAGGGAAGACAAGGAATATTCAGAAAGATTCATTATTTTTACATGCAGAAGATAATGTACTTTTTTTGCTTCCAACCAATTTCATATTATATTAACCTGTTTCGGAACTTGGCCAAAGTTGCTCACGTATCCCAAGATTGTGCTCTTGACGATTGGGTCCTTGGTGTTTTGCCAGCCTTTTTGAGCATAGAAGTAAGGGTGGAACGTGTTCACACTTTCTACAGCAGCGGGGCCTTGTTGACGGTATCCAAAAATCAGGTCAATCCACAGATGGAGGTGGGAGCTCACATAGTCACTTTCCAGAGCCTACAGGAAACAGTGCAGGAGATTGTCCCACCAACTAGCAAAGTAATATTACAAAACTACTATGCATGCACTGTGCAGTCTTAAAACACAGTGTGTGGTGTTCATAATTGTTAAAGGAGAAACACCATCAGTCAAACTGTTAATGTGAGAGTTTAGAAGCACAAAAAACTTCTGTGAGGATGCACAACTAGCCGATCATAATGTTCAAATACTGCATGATTTTTTGTAAAAGTCAATTTAGAAGCCCTGTACATTACATAGCTGTACAGCTGCGGTATGAGCATATCTCACTGTTTGATTAAAGAAAGATCAGGGTGTAATTACCCACAGATTGGTTTTGAAGTGTTAATAAGGCAAAGTGGGCATAATGACCACCATGCATATCCTAGCACCCAATCATAATAAACCCATTCTGGAATATCAGGAAAACAGAAAAAAACAACAACTGCACACACACACACACACACACACACACACACACAAAACACCATAAAAAAGAATATATTGTTTTGAGTCAATTTGTCTATGCAAGAAAAACTATCTTCTAAAGTCACTAATTTTATGAGAATGGCAGACAATATGAGTACTTCAGTAGATTACAGAGTGATAACTATCTTAGATGCCCCAGGAATTGAAAAAGGGAGGGCAGATAGAGAGAGAGAAAAAAAACAGCGACACACAATAACCACACATAGGAAAGAAAAGACAGAGCCGAGAGAATAATGAGAATGTTCATCCCATGTATAGCTAGCAGAAATAACAGAATTATGAAACAGATTCTTATGTCTACTCAGAATGCTGTTGTCCATCAAAGGCCTTCATTTGAATTCAGATACATGCAGTTTCATGGATAAGCAAAAAACTGGCAGTAGACAGTAGTAAAAGAATAAGAAAACTGAAAAAGACAAGGTGACTTTTAGAAAACACAAGAGAAAAGAGAGGACATTCTCAATTAGGACTGTAGCTTATACTCCAATGTAAAGAATGAAGATGAGCTTACTGTGTAAACAACACAAGTACAGCAGCACTGTTAAACTAGATACGTGTTTTAGGCACGCAAACATCTGTGAGCACACATCAGCTAGTATTGACAAACATTTTTAATTATTTTGGGAAAAGTCTCTTTGTATAATAATCGAAACAGACAAGCCTGGTGTGGTCAGGTGTCACTGACCTCTCGATGGATCCTAATGAACTCCTGGGGGTCACCTTTCGCCCACGGAGGCAGCTCCACATCTCCTAGAGTGGTACCATCCTCTCTACAGCCTAGAATGAAATAGATATGCATTAAATGAAGCTTGCTCAATCACATCAGATCACATCACTGTGTGCCATTATTTAAAGAAAAGGAACTGTTCCCAGAAAGATGATACAGGCAAAAAGCAGAGAAGGCTGACCAATGGTTTTTTTGGGGTTTTTTTCCAAAATGAGTTTTAAATGGTTTCAAAAGTGGATAAGAGAAGATATGGTACCTAAAGGTATCATAATAATATCTTAATAGTTTTAAATATTATTAATTTAAAAAATACACTTCGTAAAAAAAAAGTACTACCTGTTCAGAAACTAATTGTGCTTATTCCTCTGTGCCATTCACATCCACTGTTGCCCAAAAACATTTAAAAACACATCAGCGAGTCAAACTGTCCCATACGTTCTCTCATTATTATGAACATGGGTGCTGTAGAGTTTTATTTTATGCCGTGTTTTAAAATGATCCTCATCATCATTGTTTTCAATTCCAAATACAGCATTATGTTGCTGTAAATAATTATTAAGCTTCCAAATGTGTTTTAAAATAGTCCAACAACTTCATTATCTAGTCTTGTATGAGTAAATAATTGCCAAAAAAGCAATTTCTAGGATTAATTTAATTGCTTTGATTAACCACGCTTGTTGTCTACCAACTGGGTATGAAGACAGCAAGACAGAATGAGATGGACAACACATTGCTTGTTGGTGTGTTTCATGGTAACTTATGACATTAAGGGAAACACAGGAAAATGCTAATCCTTTCACTAAGTAACTAGTTAAAGTGATGTAAAAGGTGAATTTTACAACAAATGTGTCTAATATTGCTAAACTGCTAGTGCTTAATTTAGATACACAGATGGTACTTGTGTCTGACCCATTTGCATGTTGTTGGAGTTGAGCAGGAAGTCAGGCAGGTAGAAGAACTCTGGGATCAGCTCTCGGACATCCCCCATGTTGTCTCTGGAGGCAGACTCCCACTCCTTCTTCACGCTGTAAAACATCCGCTCTGGTATATCAAACCCTCCCTGTGGAGGAAATGAGACACAATACTGTCAGACTGTCAGGTCACTGTTGAACCAAAATATGCAAGAGAAACATTAATGAAAGCAGTAAGTCTGATGCAGTATAATGATTTTATAGTCTTCATTGTATTATGTAAGCAGGAAATATTTGCAACTACAACATATTTCAAGGAAGCTTTTCAGCTTTCTGTGAAATTCTATAATCTGTCATAGAAATCTCCTGAGAGAATATGTAATTTACACTAAAACAATTACCTCAATGAATGAAAATACCATATATATACTTGCAAACCAGGTTACAGATGTAAATCCAGTTATGGATATTACTGCTATACACGCTAGTCACTTCAGAAGACGAAAATGCACAGTAATTCACCAGACTATCATCTTTATTGCTTTATTCTTTATTCTTATTCTATCAAATATGCATGCCTTTTCATTATAATCAATTGGGTGTTGTATTGTAAATTGGTAGCATCTGCAGCTATTTGCTTTGTCCTCTTTTAGATACTTTCTGTAATTATTTACATATATATTGAAATTTCCAGATGATGTGCTTTCAAGCCTTTCAAAATAGAACAGAACGTTTTTGTTGAGCACTCAAGATATCATATGTTGTGGCTATAATATTATAAAATTATAAAATATAAAATTATGTTTAATTTTTTTAAATGACAGTGATTAGTGTTAGTGGGCATCTGGAACACTGGGTTTATGGAGTAGAAGAAAATGATGGTCAGACTATAAAATTAGTATACAGCGCAGTATAATACTGTATACTGTATATATCTAGTAAAGTGTATTATACCTTCATACATTACATCTTCATACATTTATTTTTTCACATTTATTGCTTACTCTGTATAGCATGAGTGTGTTTTTTTGACATGTTGCATGCATGTACTGTATGCGTGCATGGTTCAAGAATTCTGCAGAGTTCAACTCTACAGAGGAGCCTGGTATTTATCTAAAAAGCACCCAGTATTATTCATCAATTTACCTCCTGAGGTGCTGAAGACCTCACCTGAAGTGCCTGAAACGTGTGTGAAAAGGGCTCCATCCTGACGAGGAAGGACGCTACAATCATGGCAGAGGAGTAGTGGGTGCAGTAGTGGCATTGTGCCGACATGTCGCCTACAAAGACAAAACATGCTGAGTAAAAAATATACTGTAGTTTTATTTAGACAGATGAAAAAGAAACAGCAGAACACAAACCTTCCTTCATGATGTTCTGTACTTCTTCATATCTCTTTATGAACATCTCCCTCCTTTTCTCTGTCTGGGCTCCCATTGGCAGAGACAGGTCACGGAAAGTTTCAGGGCTTGACAGATTGAGTGTCTATCAAGAACAAAAATAGATCAAATAGACATTCATTACCTTAGCCCCATATCATTCGAATGTTCAAGCCTTGTGTGCAGTCTCACCTCTGACTGGTAGTCATCTAGAACCCATGGGAAGACTGGATACTGCATCAGGTCATTGTACGTCCTCCCAGCAACGGTGTTCAGATACATCAAGTACTCAAAGTTGCTGATTTCCCCTTTCTTAATGACAGACGAATGAGAAACAATAGTGGAACTGGGTTACTGATAGCCAATAAATATATTAAATGTTTTGCCTAGTGATAGGCTTTACATTTGACATTTTAAATATTATTTAAATTTGATGAATTGAAGTAGATTACCAGTATAGCATGTAATATTACTAGTATATAATTGGCTTTAGTATTTACAGCAGTTAAACATAACATACTGTATACATTAATGAAGTAGATCCAGAAACATGATATATAACTGGATTTCACTATTAGTTTATTTATCAATTTGAAAACAAACAATATTACCACATTGGTGATGTTTAAAGATCAAATCTAACGCCTAACTAAACCAACATAGTTACTGCTGAAACATCACTTTAGCTGAAAGTCTGCAAAATGTATTATCTCACAGGAGTATACCATATAAATTTAGACATTCTGGGTCATTAGATCTTATTTATTATGCCACCAATACTCCACTAAAAAAACATTCTGGATCCCGATGATGATCCTGATTGTACACCATGCAATAGCTCTTCGAAAAATCTCATCAAAACATGTTCAAAATTTTGACAGAACTGAGTGATCATGATAACAAAACATAAACCACTGGTAAATACATCTTCTTTCTTGGTGATAATGACAGATCAAGAAGAAGAAGAAGAAGAAGAAGTACACTTTATTAATCCCCGGAGGGAAATTACACAGTCACTCAGGTATATTTTTATATGGTCTTTGTGTTAGTTTTTTAACGGCAGTCAGTGTATACACAGGCCCCGTGAAACACAGCACACAGGGGGGCCTGTAAGCATGCAGTTAGCGTTAGTACACACATCAAACATCACACATAGGGAGGCAGAGTGACGGGCAGCGGCTTCAGGAACGCGCCCCAATTGAGCAGCTTGTAGGGGGGACGGTGCCTTGCTCAGGGGCACCTCGGCAGTGGCTGGGAGGTGAGCTGACACCTCCCACCGTCAGCTCACACTCCCTCCGAGGATGTCCTGGCGGGAGCGGGATTCGATCCGCCGATGGTTGGGGCGATCTGTCTACAGGACATCTGCTCTACCGCTGAGCCACTGCCGGGAATACTTATCTGCACTATAAGGACATTTACGGATACCTTCTGTTCTGTACTCACACACTTAAACTTGAGGATAGTTTCAAATGACAGAATTAAACTTGCCGTGGAGTATTTTCACACTGTGATATTAACAGCTTTATTTAAAATAATGTGAGCATCTTTTGAACTGCTGTGCAGGCACAAACATCTTTAAGTAAACAAACATGTTGAAGTTCCATGTGTACTGCATTACCTGCCATTTAACAAGGGATGCTTTTTCAACCACAGGAGCCTTCCTAAAACACAATAAAGAAAACAAACAGCTTGAATATGCATCAGAGGCTGATGACTGATCCTTACCAATACAAAGTGTTTCTGCTTTCTCTGTTCCCTGGCAACCATTGTTGGAATAAAACACAGAGGCAGAGTGTTGTAGAGGCTGAGAGGAGGTGAGTGAGTGAAACTTGTGCGAACAAAGGTGGAGAAGCAGTTATGGGAATGAGGTGAGCTACAGTAGGTTGGATAAAGAGGGAGCAGGCATGTGGAGGAGGTGACAGATGGAGCCATCTGTTAGTGGTGAGGACATAAACTTTGTTACACTCCGTTACTTGACTGACTAGATCAATACAGTAAAGTGAGCTGTTTAAAAAAGCAAGTACTGTAATATATTTTCTTGTTAGAGATAGAGGTACACAAGTTAATAATTACCAGTTAAATAAGAATATCTTTCTTTCAAATTTATGTCAAGGAATAACATTATACTGTATTAAGGAACTCTTACATATATCTAATGTAGGATTTCTTTCTTCATAGCGCACTGTTTTTTTTACCACCAGTGAATGCTAGTGCGTTTTCAAAAAGTGTCGTAAGTGATCCAAGTACACAAACAAATGCTCACAGTTGCTCTTTAGCAAATTGTGCAATAAAAATACCAACAACTTACAAGAACAAGTAAAAGCTCGAACTAAAACATGAAGGATCAACTAAATGTCAGTGTTGCTGAACAATTCATTAGTATTTCACTCATGGAACACCTTTCTAAACTAGTTTAATCTAAATTAGGAAAGCATTAAACTGCTCCTGAAATCTCTTTTCCCTCTGTGGCCAGTATAACACGGCAATAAAGTCCTGGAGCTAAACACCACAGTTGCTAAGTAACGCAGTTAAACAAGAGAAACGTTGACTTTCTCAGTTTGGTGTAGGGATCCTAGGGTCTGATCTTTCGTCCTGACTTCAGTGCCACATTTTGTAAAATAAAACAAAAAGGTATTGTTATTGGTATTGCAGCATCTACATGATGACCAAATTGAAAATGGAGGTTTAAGGTGTTCTATGATCTCCGTTACAGTGGATTATATGTTTTGCTATGCAGGTGAAAGGCTGGCAGCTGAATGGTTGGTTCACAGTAAATTAAGTGACTGGTATGAGTCTAAACCTGGAGACAATTTTGCATTAACTGGAGGAAAAAGCGCAAATTCTGGTGAGTATGTATCCTCAGGTCCTGCATGAAGAGGTAAATACAAGCTTTAAACAAGAACACATCAAACCCACTGGGGTTAAGAGACCAAGAGGCTGCAGACTGCATTCAATTTCTAACATCAATAACTCCTGACCAAATTATTTTGTAAAGCTACACTAAATCAATCATTGCATTTGGCCCAGTATGTGTTATCTAATTGCCAGCAATAATTTCATGCAATAGTTTTCTATAGGAGGTTATAATAGGAACAAGCACCAGTGGATAACCTCTCTCATCCTGAGGATGATGAATGAGGCGAGAGAGGGCCTTGGGGTGTAACATAGACACAAACAGACACACACCTTGCTCTTTTAGACAGGGAGGGGTGAAGAGCGAAGCCCTCATCACACTCTCAACACTCCCTAACTATCATTTATCAAAGTCCTGATTTGACTCCTCGTGCTTGTGGATAAGTGTTGTAGTATGGTGAAGTCATGTCTGCCAATGCATGTCTCACATGCATGCACTCATGCATGTGAGACAGGAATACATACACACACACACACACACACACACACACACACACACATACACACACACACACACACACACACACACACATGCATGCAGTCCTTTTCTGAAAAAAGCCAAACAGCTCAATCAGTTGAATGCTGAGGGAGCATCAGCACTCATTTGTTTTTGCTGTATTACCCAGTGTCGCCTCACTCCTATTGTTCCCCAGCATTAGCCTTAATTAGAGAGTCATGCTCTTAAATACCCCCATGGGCAACACTGGTGAGCGCGCATGGATGCAGACACAACACTGTGACACACACACACACACACACACACACACACACACACACACACACACACACACACACACACACACACACACACACACACACACACACACGCACACAACCCACTATCATACTTCAGAGAGCATGATTTCCCTGCTGCCCCAGGCCATACAAAAGCCCTTGTATCTGAATAAATCACATCAGCCTTGTGCACATACTTGCATGTAAAAATACAGCACATTTATTTGCTATAGTACTGTGTGTTGGTGTAGATTAGATAAATTATTGTAAATCAGCCTCTTGGGGGCAACTATCATTAAAAAGAGGCTGAGCTGAAATTTATTCAGTAACTCTGTGTGTTGCAGTACCATGGCCAAAGGGAAAGAAGCCAAAGGGACAAAAGTGACTCTCAAGATCGCCAGAAAGGCAATACGGATGATGCCGAATGGACAACATAGACTCACTCTTAGCAACATGGGTATTACCGTCTTCCCAAAGTGTCTCCTCAAACTGACTAATGTGGACGAGTTGGACCTAAGTCGCAATCTGATAGAAAAACTTCCAGAGAGTATTGGGAACTTTTCGTCACTCCAATGGGTCGATCTCCACAGCAACAGGCTGGAGTCTGTACCGGAGTCCATCGGCAAACTGGTGGGGCTGACTCACCTAAATCTCTCGAACAACCGCCTAACCTCTGCAGGATTACCGTCCACACTGGGTTCTCTCACCCGCCTGAAGAGTTTCAATTTAGGGTTGAACCAGCTGGACACACTGCCCCTCACCTTAAATGGTCTTGAAAGCCTTCAAGAGTTGGGCCTGTTTGATAACTGCTTCACCAAGGTACCAGAGTTTGTGACAAGCCTACGCAACCTCACAAAGGTGAACATGAAACGAAACTGGCTATCATATTCTCAGGATGATGGAAATGGCATGATGAAGAAAAAATCAGAATCAAAGGAAGAAGTGTACCTGGTCCATGAGAGCAATCTGTGTGGGACATGCCTTAAGAGGTGTAAAGAGCAGGGGGAGAGGTTTACAAAAGGAGGAGGGAGTGTTATGATAGAGGACAAAAGGATGAAGACCTATTCAGGACTGATGGTGCCAAACTCAGTGGCTAGAGTTCATCAAGATGTGTGGAGAATAAGGCCTTACTAGTACAGCAGGGGTCATAGTCCACATAGCCCCGAAAAAAGACTACTTACATTGTCAATATCACTGTGCATCAAGTAGATATTGTTAATTCATTCCAATTCTTATTTTAATGTCAGTTGACTAAATAAAATGTGTGATAACATTTTTCTGTTTCCAAAAAGTGGTATTCGATGACTATGACTGACTGTTGACACTTACCTGGCATTAGCAATGATCTCGGCCGCCGCTCTGCCTTTTAATGCAGACACCACTGAGCACAATCTGCAGGGAGAGGAGAATGAATAAGTGCTGAAAATATAAAAACCGGGTACAATTCCAGTGCACGTTGTACCTCTTGAACGCAGAGACATGATCTCTATTCACAAACACCAAGAAGGCTGAATGTCCGTTTTTCATGAAGATCTCGATAGCATTATCCTGTGAGTTAGAGGCATAATGTTTGATGATGAAGCTGGAAACAGTTATATCTATGTCAAACCTTAACTTAACGATCTGTTTGTTTTTCTCATATGAACAAATGATGTAAAACCACTGCAAAAGCAGTTAAAATGTACTCAGATAAACTTGAACATGTAATGTAACTCTTTTCCAGCTAAATCCTGTGCAGTTATAAAACGTTTGTTACACACATGTTTATTAAAAAAAAATCTAGGTTTGCATTTGGACATCTAACCTCCAAAAGAAAGCGTATGAAGCGAGCCTCCTTTATATCCTCATACAGCCAGCGTTTGCACCTGGCTGGTGGTAGGTCTGTGCTCATCATGTTGGAAATAAAGGGATCCTTCACACTAGAGGAATAAAGGGACACAGAGGATGACAGGTGAATGATTTAGACGGCAGAAAAGCTAACTACGCACATAATGTTTTCCGATCCAACAGCACACTGCCGTACCTGCTAGGGTGGTGTGTCCTACAACAAACATCTCCAGCAGGACTGAGAGTGAAACCCTCACACAGGAGTAGGCTCTTCTTCCCAAACAGCAGCACCCCCTCTGTGACTTTGAGCCCACTCACAATCACGACACACATCTTAGCATTTACCTACAGAGGGTTACAAAGAGAGATACATTAAACCCCAAGAGAGAGGCACATTTCCCTCCCAGGACATGACATGGCAGCAACACCGTCTCTTCAGGCTTTACTTGATTGATCATTTTAATCACATTTTTAATCATTATTAAAAAGACACAGTTGAACACTTCATTATGAGACCTGATTGATTAGGAGGCTCAGCCCCTTTTTCAGGGTTGTGATTGTGTGTTTCATCAAGTGCCAAGGTGGACCCACAATACTGCTTTCAGCACCGGCTGTAGCTAATGCTAACTGCATTGAGATAATGCGTAGCTAATTCTATCGTCTCCCCTCATTTCACAGTGAGTGTGTGCACCTGGCTTTCTCTGTGTGTTGGCACCTCTGCAGGTCCTCTGGGAGACAGCACCCAAAAACCATATGGGGCCCCAACACACCCGCAGGCCCCTTGCAATTTATACTAATCAAATCAGACTCCCTGCCCCCAGACATGAAGTCACACACTTGGTGCAGGAGGAGGCCCTGCCTGGCCATTATTAGGAGAATTAATCACTGCCACACACACAAAAGGAAACCTGCTAAGTGATCAGAACCTCTTGTCTGAATGAAAACATAGTGGCACGTGATGATGGATGATGTCACCTGTCATCTGGAAGGCAAAGAGGAGCGAGTCTCAGCCACATGGTTTAGAATTATTACATTGCGCTTTATCATAGTACGACCGTATTTTATGTTTCCTCCAGAGAACACAAACTAACATCGGGCCCACTGACCCTGGCAAAAACTGGATTTCAGAAAAAAACTTACATTTATTGTTATCAAAGATTAAATACATAACAATAAATTTGTTTCCTTATCTCCTTACTGTGCTCTGGACAGACATGCGTTATCAGTCTGTGGGTGATTTAGCTGATGATGGGAAGAAGGAGAGAAAAGGAGGACTTTTATTGACTGAGAGCCTAATGTCAGTCCATTGATTTCTCCCCATACACATTACTGTCATAATCACACTATTGGTGCTGGCAAGCTAATTATGAGTGGGTCTCCCTTTGTGTGTTACTCGTGTGTGTGTGTGTGTGTGTGTGTGTGTGTGTGTGTGTGTGTGCGTGCATGCGTGCGTGTGTGTGTGCATGTGTGTGTGTGCGCACGTGCGTGCCTGTGCATTTTTCAGAGTTAATGACTGTGTTCATCTGACAGGAAGCTCAGCAGGGCTCACACACTGAACACTGCAAGGCAACAGGACACACTTGCACACATCACACACTTACTAAGCAGATGTAAGACAGCTTGCATCACCACCTACTGTTTTTATTAATACTTCTGTCAGAAACATTAAAAGCCGCGGCTGGTTGCCGGAGCGAGGAGAGTCCCTGTCAACATGTGCCGTGGTTTCTAACTCACTAGAAGAATGAGGAGAGCTGAGCTGGGCCTCAACATTAAAACATTACACTAATGAGGAAAGATGAAATTCTGATAGCAGCACTGGGCTACTGGAATCCCTTAGTCTACATCAGATAATTATGATTGTGAATATTAGCAGGGTGAATAGTTACGCTTCTGTTTAAGCCTGTGGTTTGCAGCCGGGCATACAAACACACCCTCCAGTGCTACAGTACCGTACCTCCTCTGCAAGGTGCAGCTGCTGCAGGATGATGCGTATGTCAGGACAGTCTTTTGTGTGGGAGCAAGGTTCAGGGGTGAAGGGGTCGGTAGGCCCCTCGGCGACGGAGGGCGTCTCATTCAGAACAGGGAAGAAAGTCAGATGGTCGCAATCTTGTCCTTCCTCCTCTTCAACTACTTTAGCTTCTGCTCCAGCTTCACACAGGACCTTGGCATCTGCTATGAAGGAAACTAGTGATCCCACTGAGCTTACATTCAACACCCACATCTTGATAAAAGATTTTAAAAACTCAAAAGGAAACGCTTCCTGTCTCACCCTCTGCTCCACTTTTGTTCTCATCTGTCGTGTCAGCTGCTAAACTCAAACACAACATTCCTCGCACCTGTTATTATCAGAATGACACAGCTGAAAGTAGTGTTGGACACTGTGAAGGATCATACAACACAGATTATTCTAAATCTGAAAGGACAAACCCGTTTGGTTCGTCTCAGAGCCTTTCTGCGGATGCGTGATCTGGTCCGGTTGGGTCCTTCGGCAGCATCTTGTTCCCAGTCTTGACTAATCAGCACCCCAGGACCAGGACCGAACACGGCCCTCTCCCTCAGCAGCTCAGCCTCTATGTTCAGCCACTTGGAGCACACTTGTTCCCACTCAGTGGCTTGTAACTGGCACAGAGAAGCATGGCAAGAACAAGGGAATACATGAGACAGACATTAACATGATTACAGATCTGACTTTAGTATTTTGATAACATTTTTATAACATTTATGTACTTATAACATCTTTGTCAAACCTGCAAGTGTTTTGTCTTCATATTCTCAAACATGCCATAGCCTCTCTGCTGATGTGACTCCATGTAGGACAGGAACTCCTACAGAGAAATAAAAATAACGTGATGTGTGCAAATGAAAAGTGCAGGCGGCAAAATCGTTCTTCCTCTGGTTCATATTGTACACCCACAACACACATCATGTTCACAGAGGTTGTATATTCATAATGGTATTGTTGTTTCCTCATGCAATTACAATGCATTCATACAATTACATCTGTTCCAAATTGCATTCACTGGGCAAAATAAGCTAGTGGCTAGAATCTTACAATAACCCTGTCAGGAAATGTAATCATTTGTTGGTGTGATCTAATTAACATAAACATTAATATCACTGAGCCACGCCACAGTCAAGGGAAAGGTAAGTGTGCTTTTATTGTGTGAGTGAGTGTGTATACGTCGATTAAAAGAGAAAAGAAAATAGAACACATGGAAAAACCCAAAACAGAGCTGTACCAACACTGCAGGATGCTCGTGTTCAGCAGACTCACTGGGATCATATTCTGACTGTTAACTGCTTCATTAAGCCCATCATCACAGCAGTGCTCGCTGAGAGACTAGTGAAACAACATGTGTCCATTCTCACAGCTGACCCAGGAAAGCCATTTAATTGACTGAATGAACATGCAGTAAGTCTTTATATCGAGTCTTATTTACAGATGCTAATTCTGTATTTTGCGGTATAACCCTATGAATGTAATAATTGATTCCGAGCGCAACAAAAATTGTCCTGCAATTCAACAGATGCAAAAATTCAAGATTTCAGAATAAAAGAAAAACACGAGTAAAAGTTAACAATAAACTTTGATAAGCTCTCTGGAGAATGAAAACTATTTCTCTAAATGTCTGACTGACTCTCCAAACTGTGCAGCGAAGAGAAAGAAAGGAGTAATTTGAGGGGAGATTATAGAAATATTACAGACACAAAAAAAAGAGGGTAATAATGAAGTTTGCGAACCAGAGCAATGTTGTCACAGATAAACAGCAAGTCGGCATCATCATCCCCTAATTTCATTCCTTCATTTGGACAAACATAAGTAATATATAGCATTAATTACCCTATTTAGCAGATAGGAACCTCGCTGGCTTCTTAAATGCAGCATTAAATACATAACTCATCTCTTCCCTCTGCAATTAACATCAGAACATCACACTCATTTCCATTTTAATGACTTCCCAACAATACGCCACCTTTGATGATAAGGCAACATAATGTCAACTTCATTCTGGGCAGGCAGTGAATGCGTAATGAACTTAACGTGATCATTAGTGCTGTTAATTATCTTTCTAATATGAGGACATAGATATGATTATGGAAACTGCATTCGGTGATGAAATAAATCTCCAGAAGGATTGCACTGAAGCTTGACTGAGGATACAGTCTGCCTATCAGTCTCTTTATTCTCATTCATTACCTACAGTCGGCTTTAAAACTACTCTGTGGAAGAAAAGTAGATATCTGCCCAGTAATCTGTAGAAATACATTACTATGGATCCAAATGCTGAAATGAGACTTCCCACAAGCTCATGACTTGCCAACCAAAGGTCATCAGTTGATGATCCAGAAATTAATTAATGACTCACTTGTCTCTGGCTGACCACTACTGATCATTTCAACATCAATTTTATGAAGACACGCTGCATACCGCTACCTACTCAGAGCGAAGTGGTGCAACACACAGCAGAGAGGGAGAAAGCAAACATTCTCACTTCTCTGCCTCTCAGACTGAAAAACAATTCATCACCCTCTCTGATAGCCTGTCAAAGAGTGATATGATAAAGAATAACATCAAATGAATAATGTTTTCATCAGATTGGTACCTCTATAATTGCCAACCCGATTTCTGTCGGCAAAGAGATGTGAACAAACAAGAACGTACACACACTTTGTGGGGGTGAGACAGACACACAGACGCGGTAATTTCATGCCTGTGTGCCTGAGTAATATGTCCCCACTCCCTGCTCCAGATGGCTCGACGTCTTAACCGTTGTGGGGGAACTAATGATGTGAGCCACGTGTTTCGGGGGTAAAAACAACAATAAACGCGTCTTTAACCTTCAGCAGGAAACAATGTGTTGTAGCGAGTGTTCCCATGGATAGGCCTAACAGATATCAATTACTAGGCCCACTCAGGGGCAATCAGCTGTGATAATCCAAATCCATTTAAAGAAATAATCAAACACCCCCACAGGGCTGGATGGCCCACAGCACAAACACAGGAGTGACTTTGGGATGAGTGTTTGGGCACGGAAGGTCTGGGAAAAGGTAACAACCCCTCACTCATCAAACAGGACGTCATCACAGACTTCTCCAAGTTCTGCCACTTGTAAAACAGCTGAACATGAGGGAGCGTTTTTACCTCCACTGTTACTGACTCTTTGCCAGATTTACCCAAAGCTGAGCGGACAGCACTGCTGATCACGTTAAACGTCGTGGAGCTGCTGGCCACCTTGTTCTTCTGAGAGTCTTGGAAGAAAATAAAAATACAATTTTACACGTGAGAACCTGTGACATTCAGACATCCTCTCAGTTTGTGAGTAAAGTAAGAGCTAACCTGTGTATAGCAGCCAGGTTTTGTGTGCAATTTCTTCCCAAAGGGGGGTGATGTCAGTCATGCTGACAGGCTTCGTCTTCCCTGTTCGACTTGCTGACAATTCAATCTTATATGTTTCTTCAAGTGTGTGTTGCCTCTCTGTCAGGACCCTAGACCAGCAGGACTCTGCTAAGGATACTAGTTCTCTGTCATCTGGAACACATGAACACATTTTTGTTCTGAACTCTCCAGTGATCCAGGAAATTTCCCCAGAATTGACAAATGCACAAAAAGATCATACTATTGTGGTGAATATAAATAAACCTCCACACACTGGGCCTCATACCTGTGGTAACGACTGCTCCATCAGTGAGGGGTGGAGAATGTTTGGATTTGGGAAACACATGGGATGGAGCTTTCTTGTTGTATACTTTTTGTGCTACACATCCAAAACCTTCAGGGTAGCTACGGAAAAAAAAAAACGTGCAATTGGATGTCAGTGAACCCTCATGTGTGAACTACCTGTTAGCGTGTGTGTGGGTGTGTGTGTGTGTATACATGTATATATACTGTATATATATATATATATATATATATGCACACATATATATATATATACATACACACACACACACACACACACACACACACATATATATATATGTGGTTTTTGGTTCTGCCATTACCTGCCAGATTGTATCAGTGACAGACAATGAAGAAGACATGTGACGAAGTTCACGTTTGAGTTGTACGTTGCCATGACAACATCCCAACGGTCCATGAAAGTCTGTAATGCCCCAATGATCCCTTCTCTTTCTTCTTGGGAACGTCGTGGTTGAGACAAGAAATAAAGTATGACTTTATTGATGCAGGAGTAGAGGGCCAACACGGCCCTCTCCCTGTGAGTTTGGCCTTTCTCCAGTGCCTAGAAGAACACATCAGTCTGCTGTCAGTTAGCCATTTACTTATTTAAGGTCAATATTAGCGAGCTGTGCATTAATTTGCTTTAATTAGAATGAGATTAATAACTGATTGTGATTGAATTAAAACAACAAGTTAAATAAAATTTTTAGTTTGCAGGCTTACAAATTTCAAAAGTTGTGATATTTCTGTTGCAAACAAATTTCTATTTAACGTAGTAAAGTGCACATATAGTACTGCACTCTATGTACAAGTCTCTCCAGGCTTTTGTCTCACCACCAAAATCTGATCTGCAAGGAAGTTGAGCAAACCCTCAGAGTCTCCCAAGAATGTTCCGCTGTAAAGGTTGTGCTGCAAGCTCTTACTGAAGAGCACCACATTCTCCATCATCATGCTTATCTGACCTTCAGGTCTTTCATCCTGGCAGTCTGAGTGAGAAAATAGCAACAGAACACAATAAAACGAAGGACCTTCTTTTTCAAGCATGTGGTGGTCAGACCTGTTGGAGCTGTGTGTAAAGTAGTCATTGTGATTCTACCTTGTGAACTTAGATGAGTGCTGTTTTCCACCCCATGGCTGAGCATGTGAATGATGTCCATGATGAAATCCAGCAGTTCAGTTTGGAAACTCTGTCTCTGTCCCAAGGATGCAGCCTCTGGACAAAACTGTGTTATTTAAGCAAAATTTCAGTTTTAAAAAACATGACATTTTGATCTGAGATGGATTTTTTTGGTCTATTATTCTTGATATTCTAATGTTTCAAAGGTAGGTGTTGAGGTGGTGTGTGTGGATGTTGGTATGGCATAACTATCTTAAAATAAATTCATAGAAAGCTAGTGGAGAATGATATTAGCAGCACATTGGCTTCACCTCATTTAGAAACTGAGCAAAGAGTGGCACCTTCTGGAGAAATGAGAGTTTTGCAATAGCATTTATGTGGAATGCACAATACTGTATTTTATACATATGTTGCAAACCTGTTGTAACTGAATGTGACATGTGAACTAAAAAAAGTGCAGTAAAGAATTAATTATGCTGTGTGTGTGTGTGTGTGTGTGTGTGTGTGTGTGTGTGTGTGTGTGTGTGTGTGTGTGTGTGTGTGTGTGTGTGTGTGTGTGTGTGTGTGTGTGTGTGTGTGTGTGTGTGTGTGTGCATGTGTGAGTGTGTGCGTGTGTACTGACCTCCAGCAGCACAATGAGGGGATGTGTGCTGGTGTTGGCAGACACATTAAGAAG